>NW_015386164.1:70916-139030 GCF_001527695.2 Protobothrops mucrosquamatus | reverse complement strand
CGGCCGGCCTGGCGTAGTTTGATTATGTTTTAGTGGGGGTTTTGTATGGGGTGTTTTTAGAACAGGCCTGTTATTTAATTTGATTTTAGAACAGAAACTTGTGTATATTTATCGTGGTTTTTAGTATCGCCTGTTCACCGCCCTGAGTCCCGTAAGGGAGATAGGGCGGTATATAAATTTAATAAATAATAATAATAATCAAGATCACGTGAAGTATTAATACCAGTTTACAATGCCTTGGTAAGGCCACACTTGGAATACTGCATCCAGTTTTGGTCACCATGATGTAAAAAAGATGTTGACACTCTAGAAAGAGTACAGAGAAGAGCAACAAAGATGATTAGGGGACTGGAGGCTAAAACATATAAGGAACGGTTGCTGGAATTGAGTATGTCTAGTTTAACGAAGAGAAGGACGAGGGGGGACATGATAGCAGTGTTCCAATATCTCAGGGGCTGCCACAAAGAAGAGGAAGTCAGGCTATTCTCCAAAGCACCTGAAGGCAGGACAAGAAGCAACGGGTGGAAACTAACCAAAGAGAGAAGCAACCTAGAACTAAGGAGAAACTTCCTGACAGTTAGAACAATTAACCAGTGGAACAACCTGCCTCCAGAAGCGGTGAATTCTCCAACACTGGAAGTTTTTAAGAAGAAACTGGACAGCCATTTGTCCGAAATGGTATAGGGTTTCCTGCCTGAGCAGGGGGTTGGACTAGATGACCTCCAAGGTCCCTTCCAACTTTATCATCATCATCATCATCATCATCATCATCATCATCATCATCATCATATTATTATTATTATTATTATTATTATTATTATTATTATTATTATTATTATTATTATTAATCCTTGTTAGGGAAGACAGGGAAATGGAACATTTCTATCATTTCTTTGCTATCCATAAGAACAGGAACATCTATAGACCAACGCCTTTTCTTTTATTTGAATATATCATCTCTGCAATTATGGGCTAAGAGTGTATACCCTGCCTTAGAGATCTTTCATCCTTCTTATATATTCTTATGTGTCATGTTCGTTTTTAAATAATTACTAGGCATTCTATGTAGTCAGTTGGCTTGTTCTGGTGTCTGTTTTTTTTTTTATTGAAAGTGCTTTTAAATGTGCTTTCCATTCCTGCTTTGCTAAGGATCCCAATCATCTTGATCTTTTCTCCTGCAATACTTCAATATATTCCAGTCAAGGAGGCTTGGTCAGGTTGTATTTTTCTTTATAGAGAGAGTTCAAAGCTCATCTTGTTTTCTTCATACTCCGGATAGTAGCATATAAACAGCAAGACTGTTTTGCGGAATGTCAGATACCTCCTCATAAGCTACTTTCTGAACACTTAGACTTGGAAGATTGATGCCAGCTCTATAAGGTAGACCAGACTAAGAAACAGACGTCCTGTAGCTCTAAAGCCACTTTTATTAGCAGAGCTACAGTAACAGAATCATGCAAGTTTGAATGTGGTTCCCTTCCTCTTATCTTCCTGTGAATTGAGAGGTAGGGGATGCTGCCTCAGTCAGTTTCCCACACCTCAACCACCTTCTTGGTTTGGGCTCAAGCTTCATTTATCTGATTGTTGCCTTGGCAACAGATCTTTCTTCTATCATTCAAAGCCACACTCTATACTCAATACATTTGGGCAGACACAATGGTTGTCTCCAAATATCTGAAAAGCAGTTTCATGTAGCAGATGAAGTATACTGTTCCATATTTTCCAAATGGCAGAGAGTACTAACATTTCTAATTAACTATAAGGAAGCTGGCCTGCAATACTGCTCACTTTATAGATTTATCACAATCGCATACTTTCAGAGGTATAAAAAAACAAAAATGATTTTATAATTATATTTGAGTGGACTAACAAATAATAAAAAAGAACTGCTCAAAGAAGTTGCAACTATCTGCATGTATTTATTTATTTGCATGCCTCCTTTATTATTTTTACAAACAACTCAAGACAACAAACATATCCAACACACCTTCCTCCTCCTATTTTCCTCATAACAACAACCCTGTGACGTGAGTTACATTGAGAGAGAGTAGCCTAAGATCATGTAGCTGGATTTCATGGCTAAGCCAGGACTAAAACTCATAGCCTCCTGGTTTCTAGCCTGGTGTCTTAATCACTACACTAGACCAAACTGGGTCTTTCACGTTGCAGATCGAAGATGATAATGGTTCATCTTTGAAACCAGCTGATTAAACTCTATCATGAAGAATAAGCTGCTTTATTACTAAACTCTATCATGAAGAATAAGCTGCTTTATTACTAAACTCTATCATGAAGAATAAGCTGCTTTATTACTAACTCATCTTGAAGTTTGGGGGAAAAATCGATCTGGAGAGCCACTGATAAGCTGCATGGATAATTCTGATACAGACAGATCAATGATCTGACTTGGCATGGTAGCTTCTTAAAAAGTAGTTGTGCTGTTCAAGTGCTATTGGACCATGTACAAAAAAATATACTTCACAATTTCATGGGACAATAAAGAAAAAATGCTCAGAGTGAAGAATTACTTTCACTTTTTGTACAAATAACTATTCTTCCAAATAGAACTGCATTAATAATAGTAAAGACCTACACATACTTATTCAGAAGATTTCTTAGCCTTTTGGCTAAGATCAAATGTATACCTATTCAGAGGCAACTTATTCAGAGCTATATAGAACTTATGATTTTCCTACATTAATATGTAAAAACATTTCTAATTAAAAAGTACTGCTTTTAGAAAAAGAAGTATTATTTTAACTATTAAACGTGAGCAGGAAAATAATCTGGAAAAGGGTGGTCTCCCTTATAGTACTTAGAAGACACCACTTTTAAAATGTGTGTGCATGATGTATATTTAGTTGGTTACTTTGGAAGGAACTATTTAGTTGGTTACTTTGCCTCTTCAGAAAGTTTGGGCTGCAGACATGATTCCCAAAAATATGAAACATAAGTAATGATTTTATTTAATATTTAGCACAATTTGAAAATATATTTAATCCCACTGTGTGTATAAGCTTACCATTTTATATTTAAAATTTGACTATTTGGTGTTCTAACTTACTTATTTTGAAGTAATTATTATATTCATTGCTTAGTAAAAATTGCACTATGGACTAACTTCATCTACATTCATTTATTAATAATCAACTAGGAAATGACTTGCTAACTGTGATAGAGATCACTTAAATTATGGATTCAATTATATTTTACATCATCTTGTCTCTATCAAGAATGAACTGGCTACACAGAGAGAGAGAGACACACACAGACAAAGACACATACAATTTGTAAATGTTTCCCTTTGTTCCATTCATCTATGCTGTGGAAAGAGTATTTTCTTTTGAAGCGCCCAACACTTTATCCATCATTTCACCCTAACTTTATTTGATAGGATGCCATATGCTGGCATAATGTTTCCAAATTACCTTGAGTAGTAAAGTTAAAGAGTGCAGGTTTCTCTCGACCACTTGGCAATTTGATGTTTGGGTCCCGTAATTCATCAAAGAAAGAATGTGCACATGCTTCCAGTGGAGTCAGGCGGGCAGTTGGGGTATATTCCAACAGGCGGCTACATAGAGCTATTGCTTCTGGTGGAGTGCGGGGTCGGAAGACCTGTGGGAAAAAAAGAGGACAGGCTGACCATTTTGTTTTACACATTAACAGACTATGAGCCTGAACAATTAAGCTGGTGTAGGTATTATTTTGTTTTGTTTTTTTAAAAAAGCTAATATCTTTACCAATTGGCTAAGGCAAAAATGCTTATTGGCAAGGAGCTATATTGAATAAAGTTGAATTTACAAAATCCCTGAGGATATGACAGATATAAGGCACCAAGCTGAGGAAATCTGGGAAGAAAGGAAATAATACCTTTAAAAACATAAATGATGCCACTAGGTTATGCAGATGGGCTGGAAAAGAGGAAAAAAGCAAGTGATGGGATATTTTGAGGATTGAGTGTTATATAATCCCATTTAAACCTGACTAAATCCAAAACGTAGATTTGGATTTACCAAACTGGTTTATGCTAATTTGCTAATAGGGGTTTTAATCACTTGTCTGGGATGTTGTAGGTTCTCCTGCTTAAGCGGGGGACTGGACTAGAAGACTTCCAAGGTCCCTTCCAGCTCTGCTCTATTCTATTCTATTCTATTCTATTCTATTCTATTCTATTCTATTCTATTCTATTCTATTCTATTCTATTCTATTCTCAACATGCAATCATCACTTTTACACTGCATATTTTCTTGGAAATTCAGGACTGCCTTAAATGTTAAACTTCCTGATAGTGAAATCAATTAATCAGTGGAATGGGTTGCCTCCATAGGTTGTGTTCTAGTTCTAAACTGTGGGTTTTTTTTAACCTATGTGAAAGGTCTTGGGAGGATAAGCAATGGTTAAACCCTTAGTGTATTGTATGATAAACTGAATTCACAGTTCCACAAAATGAACGCAATAGCATATAGACCACATGCAAAATCAAATGCAGATCTGCATAAATACATTTTTAAAAGACACATTAACTTCAACCACAAGGAAAGTGCTTTAAATATATTCTAATCTCTAATATAGACGGGGAGAGACTGAGCCCAATTTTATATACTACTATAAAAATGATGAGTTTCTACAAAGCAATCAAAACTTATGAGGGAGAGTCCAAACACCAGATTAAAACAGAACAGAATAGAATTTAGAGTAAATGAAAACAAAAAGAACCAAAATGCTTATCAATTTTTAATCACTATATAAAAATCCCAAATTAATGCTGAAGCAGCCGTGCATTTTTTTGACAAGGCAACTTTGATGTAATAGAGTGATCGGATGATGAAAGGAGAGTACAACTCTTCCTACTCCAATTCATCACTAGAAACACCTCTCACTCACCCATATATTTAAATACCCATCCCCATATAGCTCCTTTCTTCTAATTGCACTGAAATCCAGTTTTTGATTTGTAGGAGTAAACTGTGTGAAAGAGAAGATGCTCCCAAATCCATACACTAGGCAATTTCCCTCTGTAAATGGACCTGAAAAAGCAGGATTTGAAATCCTGTGAATATTGTTTCATCTCACTTAGCCTTGCCTTACCTTATAACTTAAGCCAGGAGAGTGATGAGGCACTCTCAGCTGTTCTCCTAATTCTTTCATTCCAAGAGCGGCAATTGCTTTATAGACCTGATAATTTTCAGATGAAAATAATATGAGGGGAACTATTGCAATAGCAGCTTCTGAATAGAAAACACAATACAGTAGTAATTGTGCTTGGGCACACATTTTGAAAGAAAGTGAATGGATAAGAGATTGAAAAATAGTCTTACATATGTAACAATATATATGATGAGATGAACAGTGGAGGTAGAATTTAAGAGCAAAGAAATCAATGCCATTGGTCCAAACGTTTCCTCCAGATATCCAATATGGGAACTAATTTGGATTTTTATTCTAAAATGTTTTAATTGATTCATTAGATGTGCATATTTTTATGATTCTTAGATAATTTTGAGAGTTATGTATTAAAATGACATGGGACATTAATGTCACATTATTATTATTTTAATAGCAATAGCGATAGCACTTATATACCACTCCATAGTGCTTTAGAGCATTCTCTGGGCGGTTTACAATGTCAGCATATTGCCCCCAACAATTTGGGTCCTTGTTTTACTGACCTCGGAAGGATGGAAAGCTGAGTCAATCTTAAACCCCATCAGGATCGAACTCCAGATTGTGGGCAGAGTTAGCCTGCAATACTGCATTCTAACCACTGTGCCACCAAAACTCCCAGTTATTAAAAAAATTTCTGCTTCCTGCTTTACATTGTTTCCTTGTTTCAACTTGTTCTTAAGAAAGGTTTATTACTTTACTGATATGGGCAAACACAAATACTACAGAACAAGGAAATGTAAAGTATTTTTCCACTACGAGCCCTGGGTGAATTGTATGATCTCTCTTTGAAACACAGAAGAGTATGTGGATTTGAGAATCTTCTACTGAGGATGCAATTGTTGCTGTGAAACAAAACAAAAGGCAATGGATGTGATGGAAGCAAGGATGCTTTGTATGAGGACAAAAATGAATGGAAGACTATGGAGAATTAGTTTTAGCTATATTCCCTTTTCTTACCTTATGCCATATCTTTTTTGGCATAATGTTCACTCATAAACACATTACGCACATAGATTAGGTATTTCTGTCCCAATATGAAATTCCAAGTGCAATTCAATCTAATGATTACAGCCAAAGGGAATATTTGTAAAGAAACATACTTAATCTAGTATCCACCAGATCTTTTAAAATATCATTCTTATCACCTCTAATTATGATAATTTTTAATTTGCTTTTATTTTGAGGGAGACAATTAATATAGCATTCATTAATAAGCTAGCAGAAATTATTCTCATATTTCTTCTCATGTTCTATAATTAAAATTGAAGCAGCCAACATAATTGCAAGCACTATCAGGGAGTTATTTTTCTTTGAAAACTTGAAATGAATCATGAGATGTTTGCATAAATGTTGAAAAATGTAAACATTACTTCTATTCCCAAACATCTAATTTTACAATAGGAAGAGAATATTAGCTGACTGCTCCTTGTAGTCTAATAACTTGGCGTAAACTTTTCAATCCTAATTTTGTTTTTGTTTCCCCAGCAATTAACCTGGTGATATGGAAAAAAAAATTATATACATACCCGTACTCCTGAGGTGAAATGTCCTGTTCCTGACGAGTCCTAAGGATGATAATGCAGTGAAATAATCCAAACAGGGGGAGTCAATCCAAAAGTATAGTCCAGCAAGGAAAAATATATCCAATATTATAAGAAATCCAAAGTGATGGGGAAATATTAAATGTTTAATACAATTAGAACCTTTAAACATCAGCAGCAAGTCCAAAAATTAATAAAAATAATTTTGCAAAGCTGAGGCATAATATAGAAACATTTTACTTTAATGCATGTTCCAATGCCAGTGATTTTACTAAAAGGTAACAAAAATATGAAATCAAATGTCTGTATAAAAGTAAAATTATATTGAATTTTCAAAACTAAGCTATAGATCTCCTCCCTATCTTGGAGAGAGATAGCCACAGGAAGGAGCATGAGACATGCAATCATGCACAGACTCATTTATTCCTGTTTATTTATCCTAAAAGCACAAGCTAAAAAGTGTTCTGATATAACACTTCTAAGAGAGAGAATCATTAAGTTTCTCATTTCTAAGATGACCACTTTAAATGTCTATACGCTACATCAGGCCACCGCGGATTATTCTTCATCTTGGATTGACTTCCCCGCCAATGGATTTTTTAGCGTTTAGATTTTTAGTTGATATTTCATTAGGATGCTTCAGGAACTGGACATGACACTTCAGGAGTGATGGTAGGATCTAACTTACTTTCCCCTTTATTGTGGTTTCCTCCCTTATGCCCTCAGTCATTTATAAGTGCAGGGGATTTATGTTTTTCTTTTTTAAGAGCAACTGATGATGACAGAAAGATACTGCATTCTTTAATTCTTCCCACCCCAATCTGTTCTGATGTTTTATTCACCCACTAAGAACTACTTAACAACATACAAACAACTAACATTAAAAGCAAGGGACTGTCACAGTTACAGATCAAGTAGTCAATAATACAGTTTGCCAACACTTAAGCACAATGGGGCTACCAAAACAAGAGATGTTTTCAGCATTCTATTGTGCATAGGTGTCAAAGGACATATTGTAAGGTTCACTGTTAGCTGTGAACTGCCCTCACTATTATGTTTTGAAGAGAATAGTTACTATTTTTCATGTAGTTTTCAGTGAGGGAATTGCTTGCATAAATAATCCGCGGATTAGTTTTTAGTCTGCGGACTAAAACTTAGCACTTGGGTCTAAAAGCCGGCCCTTCTCAAGAAAATCTATTGAAATCTGAAGCAATCTTGACCAAGGAAAGGAAAAGCTGACAACACAAAGGATAATGCAAGTGGGCAGACTAACCTTTAGTATGCAGACTAAATACGGCCAAATAAATGCACAGGAAAGCCACAAGCAGAAAACTAAAGTGACACATGTGAATGCTGACTAGAACTATATGATTTCAATTCTTAGTAAATTATAATTTACTATAATCACATATAGTATTTTAATTAATTTGCTCAGTTTACTTATTAATATAGTATGTTAAATGACATAAAATGCCATGCTGGAAAAAAAACCCCTATCATGAATATTGCCATGGAATATACTTCTGTTGAATGTTCCAACTTTCTCCAGGATATGCCATTTCATTTTCCTCTGCAGCCATAGAGGAATTACCATTTTGTAGCCCCTAAACATGTTCAATTTGCATTGCATTGTTATGGAGAGGAGAGTTCTATCCCTCCTCATTTATGTTCTATTTCTGCCTAGTTATTCTCATTCCCATATTGATATCTTTCATATTTATATTTAATACATTAAACCTAGTACTGTTTGTAGGATTTTTTGCCCATCACTTCTTTTAGCTAAAGATTCTTTTTATAGTTCTCAAAACCTTAAGATTTGATAATATTAGTAGCATCTTCTTATTTTATGGAAAAGTTTAAAAGATCATAATAAGGTTTCAACCTGAAATAATGGTTTAAAAAATCTATCATAATAATTGTCCATTAAAATGTATGTATTATACATTCATGATTTTATCTGGACAGGATTTAAAACTGTGTAGTATATTGGAGGCAAAATATTAGTGTGTATTTATACTATTTTTAAAGTGGCACATTTTCCAAGTTCAATATAAATTTCCACAACTTTGTCCCACATGCTGTACCACCTACCAATTATGGGCCCAGCACACTGGAGTACAAGTATTATAGAATTTTATTTGGTTGTAATAAAAAAAAATTGTATTCAGCAATAACACTGTACAAATGCTTTTTGAGTGAAACAGGACTTCTAGAACTACTCATTAAAGGCATGAAACAGTTATAGCCACTCAAAGGTTGTTCTTTGAAACACTGCTGGAAAATCCTAGCTGCTGTTTTGTGTTGTTGTAGTGTTGAAATGTAGTTAACTGAGACTATGAATGAGGCTACAATATGATGCTGAGAAATTTTGCTTTTTTGGACAGATGTGGCCTATTTAAGTGCAATACGAAAGAATACAGCAGCTATATACCTCAACAGAGTAGTCTTAACATAGAAGAGAAAAAGGAGAGAGGCAATGAATCAAGTCAAGGATTAAAGCACAATGTTACATAATTCTCTATGAATCCGATCCTACCCACAATGTTCTGATCATGGAACTGTATTGCATTCAGAAAGTGGTTGAGAATTCTAATTTTCATTTATATAAAGTGACATTTTTAAACCATGAGTTCAAAAAGTGCCAAAACAAGATTAGCTAAAGGAATTTCTTTTATCTTAAAAAAGTTTTATTTGGGGGGTGGGTCAATAAGTGATTGTTTTAACAAAAAAGGACATGTGGAAAAATCTACTGGCGATACTATATATTTATGAAAAAGAAGCCAAAATGGGAATTTTTAAGAATTTTTAAGAATTTTTACTGAATACTTATAGAAAACGATATATACTTATTTTTCAGAGAATAGCTTCATAAAGTTATTGGCAGCCTAATCCTAAATTCATTTTACAATATCTTGATCCTGGTATTATATTATATGACATCATTTACTTCATTTATTAATTAGATAGTGTTGACATACATTTTAAGTCTTTTCAGGCAATCATATCTCATTCTATATTTTTTCTTTAATCTACTCTATATTCTAATATGCACTGCATATAATAAATAAGGTACTGAATTTTAAATAAATAAATTAAAATAACTGAAAATCAATTATTACAAACTCTTGAATTGGCTACTTGTTGATATAAATACACTTGCAAACTCTTCAAAACTAATTTGACTCATTTATTTTTCCTGGGTTTTTCCCATGGTATGTATTTGTTTTTCAGTTTGCTCTAACATAATTGTTCACTATATTCATCAGAACAGAACACTAATTCCTCCCATTAAAAATTGGAACTCAAATGTCCAATAAAATAGGAATGCATTATTAATCTGTTCTGTACATTTTTTCCTTAACCATAACAAGCAAAAAGAAGAAAACTGTTGTGAATCAAGCTAAAACTCTGGTAGGGCACAAAACATATTATGCTCCCTTTGCTGGATCAAGAAACGAAGATACATAAGAATAAAATCTTACCACGAGTTGCTTTCCATTGAGAAAACAAGTGTCAACAAACCCATGGATGGTAGTGAGAAGAAAATAAATAAAATGTTACAGGTCCCATTTGTGGGCTGTTGATAAAAGCATTTGAACACTGTCCAAGCAGCATTGAGTTTTACTTATATAAACTATCCTTGTGAAAATAGAAGATCTTTGCTTCTAGCTTTAGCCTCCAACGAGATGCCAATGGAATGGAGCCAAGAACAATGACACAAAAAGTGCAAAATAGCATAGTTTTGACTGCTGAAAACAGCTTCATGAAAAATTATCTTTTATTCCTGCTTAGCAAAATGAATTGCTTTATTCTGAAAAACTTGTCTCTTGTCCTCTGGCAAATCAGAGAGGAAAAAGGCTATATCTTCTGCCATATACAGATGCAAACACATAAACCAAAAATTGTATTTTTCAGTCAGACTTAAATGTTTGTCATGCAAAAGAGGCTCTTTGCTGTCTTCATGGCTGAAATCATAGAAATAATCTCAGTCTGGTATTTGCAAATGTTTTCAGGTTGCAGAATCAATTCGTTTTCTTAAAAAAACCTGAAAATCCTATTGCCTGCTTCTCAGAGTGATGAATCATCATGAGCACAACTGCCTTACCTGGGGAGAGTGGGCATCTGAGTATCAACTGCTAAACACTGCCCTTTCCAATGACAAATTGCATTTAAGTGATTTTTTAAAATTGTCATTAGTCTCTCATTGAACTCTGTCAAATTTGTTCAGTTAATTAATTCAATGTAGGCACTGCCTGACTTCAACTGACTCTAGATTTTCCACAATAAATTTACAAGCATACACACACACACACACACACACACACACACACACACACACACATAAAGCAGACCTGCAATGCTGAAATGAAGTGTGATAACCATTTTAGATTCCACTTTATATTCCATGATAAACCTCCCACAGGAAGGTGGGAAGCTTTTTGAACTAACTAACTAACCCATGAACAAGTTAGCTAATTTGGGACATATTCATAAATACTATCAGAGAACAAATAAAACCATATAAAAATTCTAAAAGATCATCCTCATTCTGAAGAACATTTATAGCCTCTGAATCTTCATCTTGTTAGGTTTTGGTTAGCATGGTAAGAAAACAACCTCCAATTGGTAAAGTATATATATGGTACTACAGAACATAAAGAAAGGGCAGAAATGTCTGATAAATTATTTTTAAAAGTTTGCAAGTATATTCGTATTAGGCAAAGCACCTTCAAGAATTCATAACTCTTATCCATGCAGTATTGCTTCTTTTGGCTAAAACTCCTCGCTATCATTATTGTGTAATGTAAATATTAATATAATGCACAAATACATCTATCACTTATGACTGTATATATTTCAAATATTAAAACACATAATTTTAACTATTTAATATACAGTTGTATATATTAATAAGCCTTGCAAATGTTTGAATTTAAAATCTGTAGTTTTTCTCTAGGGCCAAGCTCATTATTGTTTCTGGGAAAATATAACACAGTGAAAAATACACTAGTAACCACTGCAGAAAGGAGCTAGTAAAGTATTAAAAGGTACAACTGGACTTCAAAGGAGTGAAGTAATTTTACTTTTTTAATATTTGAATTTAATTTTATGAATGTATATATAATTTTAAATTTGTATATATAATTATTTTTATATATACACAATTTATATATTTTAATTTTAGAGGTTTTTTTTAAAATTGAATTTCTTTCATCCTCCCAAGTTAAGTCAGACAAAGTTACAGTGCTACAGTAAGTCTCTGCATGTTACAGGACCTGGCCTTCCTTTTTAACATTATACCCAAAAGTCATCTTCTTTACAACCTTCAAGATGAGGTTCATCAGGCACTCCACAGTAGTCCTTACATTCAATTTACCCTATCATTTCCCAAACATACCAAAATTTTTGCATTATCACCATATAAAAAGCTCTTATAATTCTTAAGTTAAAAAAAATCATATTGGTCTGAAGATAAACAAGCATATACTTTTTCTTCCTTCCTATGGATAAAGAGGTTACCAGGAATGGATCCAAAGTAACATTCTGTTTACATGTTTGTTATCTTAGAGCAATGCTGGCAGTTTTCCCCAATATGGGCTCATATTTAACTAATTTTTCTTTGTCTTCAAAGGTTGCAGGAGACGTGTTAGTGGCATGGCAAATTCTACCTACCATTAATTAAAGCCTTTTAAAAATATTTTTGAGTGGAAAGAACTCTTCAAATAAATAAATGTATTAAACATACAAGATAATTAAGCACATTTAAGTCTGAGCATTTTTATAATGGAGGCAATCACACTACCAAAAGTTTGTCATTCTGGTATTGTTTAAAAAGTTTTTTATACAAGCCTGTATATTCCCATGCTTTTTACTGAAGTTTATGCTGTGACTTTTTTTTAGCTTTGTTTAGAGAGTTTGCAAGTATACATAAAATAAGATAATCTTAAATGAGGAGTCTTAGAGAAGATTCTTAGAAAAGAATCACCAGTCTTTGAAAGGAAATCTGATGTACAAAAGGAAAGACATGATCTAGTAAATAGCATGGAAAATTCCAAAAGGAACAATTTTTTCTATATGATTTAAAATAGTAAATGAGAAGCAGAGTTAGGGAGATGTCAAAGAAAACAGTGACATCAACAAAATGTCTTGATTTCCAAAACTGGACTAATTTCTAATACTAGTATATAAGCTAGTCCAAGCGCTTAACATGAAATGAACTCATTTATAAGCAAAGGAACAAATCAGGAGTAAGAGGACTGGTTCAAGTATCATATGTCTGATTCAGAATGCTGTCTCATAAAAAGAAGATTCTATTTGCAATATTTCATCTTCTGCCCAGAACACTTCAGTATACTACAGCTTCACATTTTTCTATAGACTAGTCTATAGTCTTTTACAGAGCACTATGTATCGGTTAAGAACATTCATTTCTTTTCCTTTCTTTCTTTTCCAATAACTAAAAATCAATTAATAAAAGGTGCATGAATGTGTTTTAGTTCAGACTGGCTTCAATATCATGCCTTAGGGTTCTGAGTTTTAGCAACTCAAAGTAGAAATGTTAGAACACTGGCAGGATCTTTTTGGGATTCAGAAATATTGCTTCCAAACTGTTGGATCAACAAAATAAGTTCTTCTATTAATGTTCTACCTGTTCCTTTCAACAGACTACACACCACAGAGCTTAACTACTAAGGTTCCGCAACATTACTGTCCACATTGATCATTGAAATAGAAATAAAACGAGCAAGAATGAACTTTCACAGCTAGTGATCAATGACTGCAGTGTTTTTTCACCTAGTTGATTATTCTCATATCATCCTATAGCTTCAACAATCTTTACACTATATCCCTTGCCAGCAAGTAAACTTTGTTGCAATTGCAAGACATCGTCAAATTGCAAATATGAGTCTACAATTGGAGTAAAAGCTACTGTGAAAGTGCAAGCTTCACCTAACCCCTTGCGAAATGGAAGGCCTGGCCTGATTTTTCAACAAGAGAGAAACAAACTTCATAAATATTATTTTCTCATTCTTGTAAAAAAGAGCAGTCTGATTTAACTGTTATGGAAGAAAGAGAACTTTGTATTATGCTTTTGAATGGAGATAAAAGTGATAAGTTGCATGGACATGTGAATAGTTCTGGGTTCTTTTTAAATTGTTCAGCTGTAGATTTTTTAAACCTTTGGACCATAATTTTACCCTAAAATACATGTTTAACCTCTGAGGAGTATAGGGAGGGTGAAATCTTCAATATTTTCATTTTAGGAAGAGTTTGGAAACATTAAGAAACAGAAATGGGCTTAAAATTGTAACTTTATTATTTTTGCAAAAACATCAAATCTTAGCAATGAAGTAGTTTTTCAAAAACCAAGATAGAAGTGGAGTGTAACTACAGTCTGTGGATTGGCCATCCTGCTCCATTCCATTCCATTTTGATTGCCACTTAGTATAGTTTAGCCTCACTGGACCCTTATTTTATTTGGAGGCCAGAGGTTGTGCCTTCTGGTTCCCTTCACCCCCCCCCCNTTTTTTTTTTTTTTTGGAAACTGTGCTATCTTGGTAAAGATGTCAATACTTCCTCACTGTTTCTTTCTAAATGACCTTGTTTCAGCCACAATCTGTTTAGCATTCTTTTCATATAGAAGAAGCGATGCTGTTCAAGAAAGACCTACTCTGAAAGCTTTTTTCAAATAACTTAAGCAAAAGGCATTTTCTATGCAGAAGCATTCTGCTATTTCCCTGTCCTTTAATATGTATGGCAGCATACCCATCCCAAATTGCCATCAGTAATTCTCATAAAATCTTCTAAATAGCTGTGTGGAAATATGGAGGATTACAGATGAGAAGAAAAATCTGTGCACGTTTCAGTCATATCAACAAAAATATTACTCTGAATATAAATAGATTAGCAATTTGTAGGACTATTACATAATATAGTGTGATGGTTCTGTTTATTGCTTTTGAAAATAAATACACAGACCTCAGTGTTGAATATGCCCCGCCACACATACAAATACCACCATTTCAAACAGACTCACCTTAGTCCATGGATGTGCTTTAATCTGAGGAAATTTAAATTCTGTGTAGTTTGGATTCATTTCTCTAATTTGTTCTCTTGTGGGAGTTCCAAGGACCTGGAAAATAAAAAGGAGGACTTTAATTACCCTGATATCAACTGGGAGACAAACTCTGCACCAAGTGGAAGATCAAACAGATTCCTGACAAATCTAGCAGACAACTTTGTCTCCCAAAAAGTAGAGAAGGGAACTAGGAGATCAGCCATATTGGACTTAATTCTCACTAACAGAGATGAAATGATAGAAAGTGTTGAAACCACAGGAACCGGGGGGGGGGGGGGGAGTGACCGTGCAATATTGGAATTCAACATTATGCAAGCACAAGCAATAGAACATAGTCAAACTAGAGTCTTGGACTTTAAGAGATCTAATTTCAACAAACTTAGAGAGCTTTGGAAGGATTCCATAGATGAGAATCCTCAAAGGGGAAAAAACTCAAGAAGCTTGGAAAATTTTGAAAAATGAGATAATAAAAGCCCAGTCTAGCACAATACCAACCAAGAAGAAAAATAACAGCTCTCAAAAGAAACCAGCATGGCTACATAAAGAACTCTCTGATAAATTGAAAGACAAAAAAGACAAGTATAAAAAAGTGGAAAGGGGGACACATAACTAAGGCAGAATATCAGCAAATAGCCCGAGCCTGCAAAGATGAAATGAGGAAAACTAAGGCTCAAAATAAACTAAGGCTTGCAACAAAAGTAAAAAATAACAAAAAAAAAGCTTCTTTCAACATGTAAAAAACAAGAAAAAAGTTAAGGAAATGATTGGTCTATTAGTGGGAAAAAGTGACAAGGTGACAAGCAACAGGGAGAAAGCAGAACTACTCAACTCGTTTTGTGCATCCGTATTTACACAAAGGGAAAAAACAGTTCAACCTATCAAAAATAGTACTGTAAAAAACAGATTAGAAATACAAGTTAAGATAGGCAAGAAAATGGTAAGTGAGCACCTGTCTACCCCAGATGGGTTCATATCACTAGGACCAGATGGACTACACCCCAAGGTTCTGAAGGAACTGGCAGATGTGATCTCAGAACCACTGAATTATCGTTCAAAGATCCTGGAGCACTGGGGAATTACCAGAGGACTGGAAAAGAGCTGATGTAGTTCCCATCTTCAAAAAGGGGACAAAATGGATCCAGGAAATTACAGACCTATCAGCCTGACCTCAATACCTGGGAAGATCTTGGAAAAGATAATCAACCAACGAATCAGCGAACACCTAGAGGCAAACAAAGTCTTTACCAAAAGCCAACATGGGTTTGTCAAAAACAGATCATGCTAGACAAATCTTATTGCATTTTTTGACCAGGTGACAAAATTAGTGGATCAGAGAAATGCTGTGGATATAATTTACTTGGACTTCCTTAAGGCATTTGATAAAGTAGACCACAACCTACTACTCGATAAGATAGAAAAATGTGGGTTAGACAGCATCACCACCAGATGGATTCGTAGCTGGCTGACCGGCCGTACTCAGTGTGTGGTCCTCAATGGAACCGCATCTACATGGAGGGAAGTGTGTAGTGGGGTGCTCCAGGGCTCTGTTCTGGGCCTAGTGCTCTTCAACATCTTCATCAATCATTTGGATGAGGGGATAGATGGGGAACTCATCAAATTTGCAGATGACACCAAGCTGGCAGGAATAGCCAACTTTCCAGAAGATAGGCTTAAGATACAGAAGGATCTTGACAGACTTGAACACTATCTAACAAAATGAAATTCAATGGTAAAAAAAGTAAGGTTCTACATTTAGGCAAGAAAAACCAAATGCACATGTATAGTATAGGTGGTACCTTGCTCAATAGTAGCAACTGTGAGAGGGATCTTGGAGTCCTAGTGGACAATCACTTAAATATGAGCCAGCAGTGTGCTGCAGCTGCCAAAAAAGCCAACACAGTGCTAGGCTGCATTAACAGAGGGATAGAATCAAGATCACGTGAAGTGTTAATACCACTTTACAATGCCTTGGTAAGACCACACTTGGAATACTGCATCCAGTTTTGGTCACCACGATGTAAAAAAGATGTTGAGACTCTAGAAAGAGTACAGAGAAGAGCAACAAAGATAATTAGGGGATTAGAGGCTAAAACATATAAGGAACGGTTGCTGGAATTGGGTATGTCTAGTCTAATGAAAAGAAGGACGGGGGGGGGACATGATAGCAGTGTTCCAATATCTATGGGGCCGCCACAACTAAGAGGGAGTCAAGCTATTCTCCAAAGCACCTGAAGGCAGGACAAGAAGCAACGGATGGAAACTAATCAAGGAGAGAAGCAATCTAGAACTAAGGAGAAATTTCCTGACAGAACAATTAATCAGTGGAACAACCTGCCTCCAGAACCTGTGAATGCTCCAACACTGGAAGTTTTTAAGAAGAGACTGGACAGCCATTTGTCTGAAATGGAATAGGGTTTCCTGCCTGAGCAGGGGGTTGGACCTGATGACCTCCAAGGTCCCTTCCAACTTTATGATGATGATTATGATGATGATGATGATGTTGGGACTAGTAACAATGTAGGTGATTAAAAGTGGCCCAAATATGTTATAAAATGTGAATTAGAAAAACAGACAGATAGCCACAAAGTGCATCTTTATGAAAGTTACGTCAAAACATTATGAACCTGAAATTCAAGGTCAAAATGCTTGTTTTTTAGTCTTGGGAAATATTGAATTTAGCTGAGTATTTAGCTTAAATACTAAATTTAGTAGAATAACAGTTTTAAAGGGCTTCTAATAGATTATAGGAACCCCATGTACCTTACTCCTTAGGAAAAATAGGACTGAATCCTCCAAAGAAGATCTAGGCATTATACCTGCCTCTGATGGAGGAACATTAACTTAGGATGCTTCAAAATGTGAGGATAATCATGTAAGCCAGTTGTAATAGTGTAGCAACCCATGGGTACTATGGTGACCACTAGATAGGAAAGAGCCATATTTGCAAAGACTATCTTCAGCAGAGGGGGATCAGTAGAAGACCATGCGGAAACCAAGACAATCTTGCCTGAAGTCTGGAAATATATTTTGCCCCTGCATAGAGAAACCTAGTTATTTCCCCCCAAAATGCAAATAGACAATCTTGGGCTGCTCCGGACATATTTCTTGATTCTCACTGCTGAGTCATGGGAACTGCCAGAATAAAAACTGAATGTAAACACCAGTGCTATTATTTGCAGATTGAAAGTGGGGTGTATTCTGTGACCACTTCATGTATACCAATTAACCATAGCATTGCTTAATATATTCCAGTTTGACTTTGGAAGATGTCCTCAAATGCTTGAATTAAATTTTCAGTTTGTTGATCCGCTATGGTGGATTTAATATAGAACAAATACTTTGGATGTGAAGGAATGAAAGTACATTTTTCTGTAACATGAAGCATTTTTTTCCTGCAAGATCTTGGAGAAGAGGAGCCAAAACAGTTGGGAGGCATGCTGTGATAATGTTGTACAGATAAAATCTATCAGCATATACTTGCTGAATACATAATTGGGATTAAAAACATACAGTTAAAAACAGCAATATTCTTTTGAGATTGGAAGTGTAACTAATAAAATTATTAATAATAGAGATCTATTTTGACAAACAAGGTTATTGTAACAATTCAGATCCCCTGGTTTGAAGAATCATTCAAGTTTTCATCAACTTTCTAAAAGCCAGAAGGAAAAGGGCAGATTACACTTTGGATAAATGCTATCAGAAAGGGGGGGGAGCACTGAAAAATACATTTATTGGGCCCCTAACAATGCCAATCATTAACTGAGGGGATATGTAGTAAGCCTGCCCTACTAGAACATATACTGAGGCACAGGGAAGAAGATGGTCTCACAGATACCAGGCTCTGAACATGAAGGGCTTTAAAGATAATAAGCAATATTTGAACTTATTTGTTAAATATATAGGCTACCCTGGTGTCACCCACCTCACTATCTAGAGTGGCCCAGGGTAACTTACAATAGCATTAAAGCATAAATCTAAAAATTGGAATTAACAAGTAAATAAAAGTTTAAAACCAAGAGCACAGACAGGATGGGGCTTGACTTTTGTCTCTCACTCAATCAGCCACCATAGCACATCCCCATCAGGACCCAAGCCAACTGAAAGAACCCGGTTTTAAGGTCCTTCCAGGAGGCTAGAAGGGTGGAAGTGGATTTCACCTCTGGAGGTAAGATGTTCCAGAGGGTGGGGGGGGGGGGCACGGCAGAGAAGGCCTCTTCTACTGGTGTGNGGGGGGGGGGGGGGGGGGGGGGGGGGGGGGGGGGGGGGGGGCACGGCAGAGAAGGCCTCTTCTACTGGTGTGAGTGTGAAAACCAAGATTTTCAATTGGACCCAAAAGCAAACTGGCAAACAATGCAGTTCATGTAACAGCAGTGTTACATGCACCACCCTAGGAGCCTCCAGAACTGCCCACACTGCTGCACTCTGTACCAGCTGTAGTTTCTGAATACTTTTCAAGGGTTAGACTGCATTGCAGTAATCCAACCAAGCAATGATGGGGCATGAGTGATTGAGTGCTGGGTTTCACAGTCCAGGAAAGGGTGAAATTGATATACAACACAAAGTTGCATGAAAATTCTCCTAACCACCATTGCCACCTGCTCTTCAAGCAGGAGTCATGAATCCAGAATTGCACCCAGAAGCCAAATAGCAGCCATTGGAATAAATGTATTTATTTGGAATAAATGTATTTCATGGGTATTTTAAGGAACACTCATCACCACATGAGCTACTACTAGACCAGCTACAGCTTCTAAATACTCTTCTAGGGCAACCCCATGTTCCATAGTATAATAGTCCAATTAAAGCGACCAAAGTATAAAAGACAGTGAGTTAATGCCTGCTATTCCAGTAAATGTTTCAATTAGTGCAATACACTGAGCTGAGCAAATACCCTCTTAGCCATAGCTGCTATCTGCTACTTCAGCAGGAACTGTAGGGGTGTAAAAAGTCCCCCAAACTGTGAACTCACTTCACCAGAATTAATGATGGAATCTCTTTGGAGCAGGCAGCCTTCAAACACAACTGCCACTTCATCTTGCTGGGATAGTTTCTCCATCTATTCTTCTTCAACCAGATCCAGAAAGCTTCCAGGTATCCAGGCAGCACTTCAACAGCATCACTTATTTGGTCAGGGGTCAAGAAGTACAGTTGGGTATCATCAGCATACTAATAACTCAGCCTGTCACCACAAAATTATTTCATCCAGGGGCTTCATGTAAATATTGAGTGGAAACTGAAAGAGTGTAAAGTCCTAGGGCACTTTCACTTGAGGTCTACACTCAACCACTATCTGAAACTGTCCTTTCAGCAAGGAAGAGACCCATAATATAGGTAGTCCTCAACTTATGACCTTTCATTTAACAACTGTTCAAAGTTACGATGGCCTTGGAAAAAATGATTTATGACCTGTACTTGCACTTATGACCATCACACCATCCCCATGGATACTGGATCGCAATTCAGATGCATGACAACCAGGGCTTTTTTTTCTCATAGAACGCCCAGAATGGAGTTCCGGCACCTTTTTTGGATGGAACCTTGTAGGGTAGGCAAGGCGGGTTGTATGACGTGTGTGAGTTCCGGCACCTTTTTTTTTTTTAGAAAAAAAGCACTGATGGCAACCATCGCACATTTACAACCGGTTGCAGTGTTCTGAGATCACATGGTCATGATCTGTGGCTTTTTTGGCAGGATTCTGGCAAAAACACCTGTTGGGGAAGTTGGATTTGCTTAATGACAATGTGATCTGCTTAACAACCAGTTATTTGCTTAACGACCACCATAAAATTGTCATAAAATCATGTCCAACTCAACTTATGATTGCAATGACTAAAACGGAAATTCCAATCCCAACTGTGGTCATAAGGACTGCCTGTAATACAGGACCTCCCCCCAATCATTAGAGATGGCCAAGAAAGAGACCATGATTGATAGTATTGACAGTGCTGAGATAAGAGGAACTGGAAGGGCCACCTTACTTCTAAGCTTGTCCTACCAGAGACCATCAGTAAGTGCAATCAATGCCGTTTCTGGTCTGAAACCAGGTTGTTCATTTTGTCCAGAGTTCTCTGTAGTTGTAGCCCAACCACGTTCTTTACAAACTTCTGCAAATTGGAGGGGAGAGGGGGAACAGAGACAGGCTGATAATTGTCCAATGGGTCAAGCAATGGCTTCATAAGCAAGAGGCATACCACTGCCTCCTTCAAAGAGAGGAGGAATATTACTTCTTTCAAAGATATATTTACCACCCCAACCCAGTTACCTGTCACCTCCATGGAGGCCTTCATCAACCAAAAAGGATATGGGTCCACAGTACAAGCGTTTGGGCTGATACTGCAGAGGGCTTTTCTTTTTACATACGATTATGTGAAAAAGCAAGTACATCCTCTTTGAGTTCCATGGTTTTTCATTATCAGGATATAGTTAAAATCATCTGGACCTTAGCAATTCGTAAAAGTAGATAAATACAACCTCAGAGGAACAGCAACACATAACATATTACACCGTATCCTCATTTATTTTACAAAAAGAAAGCCAAAATGGAGAAGCCATGTGTGGAAAAACTAAATACACTTATGATTCAATAGATTGCAGAACCACCTTTAGCAGTAATAACTTGAAGTAATTATCAGTCTCTCACATTTGAGGAATTCTGGCCCACTCTTCTTTACAATACCGCTTTAGTTCATTGAAGTTTGTGAGATTTGTTTATGCACAGCTCTCTTGAGGTCCCGCCACAGCATTTCAATTGGGCTGAGATCTGGATTTTGACTGGGCCATTGCAACATTGATTCTTTTCTTTTTCAGACATTCTGTTGTAGATTCGCTGGCGTCCTTGGGATCATTGTCCTGTTACATGACCCAATGTCAGCTAAGCTTTAGTTGTCGGACAGGTGGCTTCACATTTGACTCTAGAATATTTTGGTATACAGAGGAGTTCATGGTCAATACAAGGTGCCCAGGTCCCGTGGCTGCAAAACAAGCCCAAATCATCACCCCTCTACCACAGAGCTTGACATTTGGTATGAGATGTTTGGTTTTCACCAAACATGGCACTATGTACAGGAAGTCCTTGACTTATCACAATTGAGCCCAAAATTTCTGTTGCTAAGTGAGACATTTGTTAAGTGAATTTAGCCCCATTTTAATTACCTTTCTTGCCAATGTTGTTAAATGAATCACTGCAGTTATTGAGTTAGTGACACGGTTGCTAAGTGAATCTAGCTTCACCATTGACTTTGCTTGTCAGAAAGTTGCAAAACATGATCACGTGATCATGGGATACTGCAACCATCATAAATGTGAGTTAGTTTGTAAGTGTCCGAATTTTGATCACATGGCCATGGGAATGCTGCAGCAGTCATATAGGTGTGAAAAACTGTCATAAGTCACTTTTTTTCAATGCCGTTGTAACTTGAATGGCCCCTAAACAAACTGTCGTAAGTCAAGGACTTACCTGTATTATGGCCAAACATCTCCACTTTGGTTTCATGTGTCCAAAGGACAGTGTTCCAGAAGTCTTGTGATTTGTTCAGATGCAACTTTGCAAACCCAAGCCGTGCTGCCATGATCTTTTTAGAGAGAAGAGGCTTTCTCCTGGCAACCCTTCCAAACAAACTATATTTGTTCAGTCTTTCTCTAATTGTACTGTGAACGTTAATATTTAACATGCTAACTGAGGCCTGTAGAGTCTGAGATGTAACTCTTGGATTTTTTTGTAGTTTCTCTGAGCATTGTACCATCTGACCTTGGGATGAATTTGCTGTAGCATACACTCCTGGGAAGATTGGCAACTGTCTTGAATGTTTTCCACTTGTAAATAATCTTCCTCACTGTAGAATGATGGACTCTTAAATTGTTTGGAAATGGCTTTACAACAGTTCCCAGATTGATGGGCAGCAACAACTGCTTCTCTAAGATCATTACTGATGTCTTTACTCTTTGGCACTGTGTTAGCACACACCTCAGTGCTAACTTAGGCTTTATAGAGGTAGTCACACTTGCTGATAATCAATTTATCAAGGACACTTGATTAGTAGCATTTAGCTAATCTACTTAGCCTCTTCATACCTAGGGAAGCAGTAAGGGTATACTTGGTTTTTCACACATGGTTTCTCCATTTTGATTTTCTTTTTGTAAAATAAATGATGACATAGTATAATATGTCATGTGCTGTTATTCATTTGAAGTTGTATTTACCTACTTTTAAGAACTGCTAAGGACCAGATGATTTTTTTACTATGTCCTGATATATAAAATCATAGAACTCAAAGAGAGTGTACTTACTTTTTCACATAACTGTAAATTCTTTTTTTCATGAGATGTAGAGATATAGGCTACAACATGCCTGCTTGACCTTTATTCTTGCTTATTAGCCAGAAAGCCCACAGTTAAAGGGTGGGTGGGTAATTACTTAAGTGTGGAATGTGTTCTATCTGCTTAAAGGAAGCAGTTAAAATGTTTTTAATTTAAAAAAATCCTCCCTGGATCCAGGTGATCTCTGTAAGCCAATCTCAAATAGTTCATTCCTGGACTTCTGGAGAACTGGATAGAAATGGTCAACTAAAGTTGCCTCCACAAAAAGGAGAATTAACAACTGCAAAAAAGAACGAGCTGGTGAGTGGACCAACTCTTTAAAACCTCCCCAGACAAGGAGAGGACTGGAGACTGCTCACATGTAATAGTTGTTCCTTGTGAAGAGATCACAAAACAGCAGTCTCTGGAACGTTTTGAGTACCGAAGACAAAAAGGAATAGCCATCTTGCTCACAACCGCAATCAGCACTTTTCAAAGGACACTGCGTATGCCAATTTCATTTTCTAATTACATTCGGAAATTGTTTGTTAATTACTTTTAAATTATTAGAAACCTTTTGATTGACAAATCTGAAAATGTCATGTGAATTTTCTTTTAATCCTTCATGAAAGAAAATTTTAATCAATTTAAAGGTTACTTTATGGTATATGTGTACCTGTACTAGAGAAAGTTTAAAGTCATTTTTGTATGTTTTTCTTTCTTCTCTCTTGTCATTATTTATTTTTTGTTAATTTGTATTTTATTTTTCCTTGAAACTTTAAGTTGGTTTAAAAAATAATTTTAAGAATTTAAAAAGAGGAGTAAGGCTTTGATCCTAGATAGCCATAAACTTGGAAATCTGGATTAAGGTTCCAGATAACTTTGGAATAAAATTTTGGAATTAATTATACAGGACCCTTCCCAATGCAAATAGATTTGTTTCGGCTTTTACAAAACAAATATAAGCAATTTCTAAAACTGGACACTAGAGGGAACTAAAGTTTGTAGTTAATGGAGAAAAATACACAATTAACAACTAATTAGCTGGGAGCTGTAAAATGACCTAAGTCATTTTAAATATATTGAAGGAAACTTTTGAAATGGAATTAGAAGTTACTGTCCATGATGGCAATAGTGATGTTTGCTTACATGGATAGACTGCATCCAATAGATGTTTTGGAAGAAATGGCAGATAAGGAACAATTTTATTTGACAAGGCAGAGATAGCATTGAAAATGAATCTACAAATGACAGAATGACATGGAGAAAAATCACACTGGACATGCAAATCGTAAATGAACTTTCTGCTGACACTAGGACTGAAAAAAATGATGCTTTATGGATTGTCTATAGATATGGGATAAAAAGATCATTGGCTGTAAATCAACTAAAAGGGGGTCAAGAGTTATAAAAATGTTTATAAGATGTGATGAAGGTTGGAAGTAATTTCCTTATATATTTTCTCTCTCTCTTTCAATCTTTCTTCTATTGTAATTAAAATCCTTAATAAAAATTACACACACAAACACGCACACACATGAAATAGTCCGTTCCTGAATATGGTAACAGAAAAAAATGGGTAGACTCACAGCTGCAGGTGCATTTCAAACTAATTTCAATTAGAATTTCATCTGAGATATGGTTTGAGACTGCTTTGGCTGTCCTGGTGGATGACCTATGTCAGAAACTACATTGGAGGAAGGGAATGGAATATTATTTATTTTTCTGGATTTCAATATTCAACTACATGGCACATTGTTATTATAGGGTGTTTTGTGATGTATGTCCCATGGTGTCTCTCCCCCCCCTCATGTGTGCATGCGTATGTTTCACTATGGGAAGATGTTCTGCAATTGGTCTGAATTATAGAGGAAGAGAATTATGATTTACATTTTTTTAGGACAAACAAAAATGGCAAAGTCTTAACAGAGAGTTATTGTGGATGAGTGACTGCACTAAACGCATTTTGGAGAAGTTTAACAGTGATTGTAAGAGTTCATTGTGTGGGTATCCTCAAGGCACAAAGGTAAGGGTTATTTATCTGAAGGGAGTATCTTCCCTAGAGGTCTAGCTGTAGAATTACAAGATGGTGAAGTGGCAGTTTCCCAGGAAGGAGGGAACATATTCCAAAGGGGGGGGGGGGGAGAGAGAGAGAGAGAGACAAGAGAAAACATAACCCAGAGCTGGATAGGAGAATCCGGAAGAGATTTAGGATAGCCACTCCCTAGAATTTCCCAGAGTATATCCTGTTAGAATAAGAGTAATGTAGATTTAATCTAGCAAGATTCTGTCTATATGGTGTAGTCAAATAAAGTTGGAGTGCTTAAATGTAAAACAGGCTAATAATAATAATAATAATAATAATAATAATAATAGTAATAATGGTAAAGTTGGAAGGGACCTTGGAGGTCATCTAGTCCAACCTCCTGCTCAGGCAGGAAACCCTATACCATTTCGGACAAATGGCTGTCCAGTTTCTTCTTAAAAACTTCCAGTGTTGGAGCATTCACCGCTTCTGGAGGCAGGTTGTTCCATTGGTTAATTGTTCTAACTGTCAGGAAGTTTCTCCTTAGTTCTAGGTTGCTTCTCTCTTTGGTTAGTTTCCACCCATTGCTTCTTGTCCTGCCTTCAGGCGCTTTGGAAAATAGCTTGACACCCTCTTCTTTGTGGCAGCCCCTGAGATATTGGAACACTGCTATCATGTCCCCCCTCGTCCTTCTCTTCATTAAACTAGACATACCCAATTCCAGCAGCCGTTCCTTATATGCTTTAGCCTCCAGTTCCCTAATCATCTTTGTGGCTCTTCTTAGCAGATAACAACACACTATGTGAATGTGGAGAGAGACAGAACCCGGCCCATCTGCTGGTATCTCAGCTACTACAGTACCAGAAACATAGTAACAATAATGACTTGTTTTTGGCCAACAACAAAGCTAAGAAAGTGGCTTCAATCTGCCACAGTTTGTCAATCGCCACTCTTCCTCTTCCTCATCCCCCCCCATTCTGGCTTCAGCACAGAGTTTGCACCAGAAGAAGAAACGGGGCACTTCCCTCCCCACCCGCTGTTTCTCTTCCTCTCTTCCTTCTCCCCTCACTTCTTCGGCACGCGTTTGCTGGGAGCCCACCCAGATTTGAGCATTTTGGATTCCAACTCTTCCTCCCACACTCCCCACCCCCACGGATCCCTTCTTCCTCCCCCAACTCCCTCCCCCCACCCCAACACCAGCACTTCCCACCCCTTTTCCCATCCTTCCCGTGACTGTGCAGGGGCGTGCCTAGCTTGCGATGGGACCAGCATGGAAGGCGATGCCGCTGCCACGAAGAGGTAGCGGCCCCGGCGCCCAGGCACAGCAGCCAGAATGGTGGCTGAGCGCCCCCCCCCCCGCGCACCTATTAAGCTCTCCCCTCCCTGGTCAGGCAGCAAGCTTGCAATCGCACTCAGAGAGAGACAGAGAGCGAGCCCGGCCCAGGACCTCCCCTCTTCCAGCCAGGACCCTGGTGAACAAACCTATCAGGTCCATGCCCAGCAAGACATACTGGGACTCTGGCGAATGACTGGGGTCCCCTCCTCCGTCCTAGCACTTGGGGGCAGCTCCTCTGCGCCTCCCATGCCGTCTGAGTCACTCCGCCCGGCGTGATCTGGATCCTGCGGGCGTTCAGCTAGGCAGCACTGGGGACGGCTGGCATAGTGTAGGCGGTACCAGGGCCAAGTGGGACCCCGCAAGAGTGTCCAGCCGGCCTCTCCCCCTCCCGACCTCCATGCCCACCTGGACTGCAGGCGTTTGCGCTGTGCCGGGAAGGTGCATCTCTCTCGCCAGCCCCGCCCCACGTCGTGTGAATGCCGGGCTGGCCAGCGTAAAAGACGGTCAGGGCCTCTGCTCTCTAGCCAGGAGGGGGGGGCGAGTGGGCCACCAGCGCCGAAGGGGTGGGGAGGGAGGCAGAAGGCAGCAGAAGGCGCTGAAAGGTGCCCAGGGCACCGCAGACCAGCCTGAGGTGCACTTGAGCTGAGGGCGAGTTCAGCACCTGGTTCGGCGCCAAGAGAGCCAGGGAAGCGCCGCTGCGTTTGGACGAGCATGGCCCTGGCGCAAGTGAGGCAGATCTAACGGCTGCGGTGAGAGGGCGCCATGAACGGCTACGGCTCCCCGTACCTGTACATGGGTGGCCCGGTGGCTCAGCCGGCCCAGGCGCCCCTGCAGCGGACGCCCAATTGCACGCGCTGCTGCAACCACGGCGTGCTCTCACGGCTGAAGGGCTACAAGAGTGGCAGTGCGTCATGGCCGCCCAGCTGGCGCTGCGCTGCCAGCAGGCCAAGAGCCTGGAGAGCCTTTTGCCCGACATGCTGCGCGTCCTGCCTGCCGCTGCCACCCCCGGCTCTGCTACGCCGCCTGGGCACCCCAGAGCAGCGCTCGCCATCGCCACCATTGTCCAGGGATGGCCTGTTGTTGCACTAGCCCCCCCAGCGGAGCCGTGGCTACATCCCATGGGCAGAGGGTGAGCCTAGGCAGCGTGGAGTCCCGGCTGGGGCGGCGGCCAGCGACGGCATCGTTCCCTGGGCCGCTCCCTGAGCAGCCGAGCCGGCCACCTTCTGCACCGTCGGCATCTTCAAGCCGGAACCGCTGCAACAGCCCGCCGACCGGTCAGCTCTGTCCACCGGCGATGCTGGAGCCTCCCATGCTAGCGGAGGCTTCGGTGGGCCGCTCCCTGGGGGGATCCCGGGGCTTCCCCACGCAGCTCCTCGGCCACGTGCGCCTCGTACTGAGCCAGCCTGGGAAAGGGATTTCCTGACTGCCCTTCTCTCAGGGGGCGGGGCACCCGGGCACAGGGCCAATCAGGAGCCCTGCGAGGGGGCAAGTCCCATGAGAGAGAGAGAGAGAGAGAGAGAGAGAGAGAGAGAGAGAGAGAGAGAAGGGAAGTGCAAGTGCAAGTGCCTCTCTGTCTCTCTCTCTCTGCAAATGGCGGTGCAGGCTCCGGAGCCGCAGGAGGTGGCTCAAAGAGCCGCATGCAGCTCCGGAGCCGCGGGTTGCCGACCCGTGCACTAGAGTTATGTAAAGTAAGGACAAAGGAAAGGACTTCCCCCATCTCCAAATTTATTATCTCTAGAAGATTCCAAAGGCTCAGGTAGGTACCTAATCTCTTTACGTGTGAATCAAAAGATCACATAATAGAAACACTGAATATAAGTAAGAAATGGTAACCAGGTTAGAATAAAATTTTCTTTAATTTAAGAAATTTTCAACCTTTTACTTTTTGTTTGGTTTTTTTGTTGGTTTTTTGGCTTGAGCAATCTTCTAGAATATGGAAGATTAACTTCCCCATTTTTGGAAAATCAGTTAAGATACCACGATTGCAGTTGGTTATCTCCACAATATGTGCTCCTTATTTTAAAAGGTATCGCATTTAGTTTTAACTAGAAAGAAGAAATTAGATAAGTTTGTTCTATATTTTAAAATAATGTTCAGATAATAAAAACCCTCTTACCTTAATTATTTCCACCAACTGATCTACACCACTATCTCCTGGGAAAATTGGTTGTCCTAATAATAATTCTGCCAATACACAACCTGCTGACCAAACATCTGGAGAGAAAGGGGGAGAAAAAGAAAACATAGAGGAAAATTACAAGAATTGCATATCCAATTATGTCTATATCTACTTCACAAACATAAGTAAATTTATACACAAGGTAGAAGATAGCATATACATAAATCAATTATTTTTCACCTTTTAAGTTCATTCTGTTAGAGAAGGAATCTGGAGATCATGGGGCACATACAGCATTCAGGGCCTTTATATTCCAATACTCTCATTTTTGCAATTAGTGTATTGCTATTTAGTTAGTTTTCAAATTTATGTCTTGCCCTTTTTTTATAAGCTCAAGATAGTGGATCTAGAATTTTTTCACCCACAACAAGCTTTGAGGGAGGCTGGGCTCACAAAGAGTGCTAGCTTAAAGTTATCCAATGAATATTCAGAGCTAGAAGGGTAGATTCCAATTTGGCTCTCCCCATTCCTAGTCCAATATCTTACACTACATTATATGGGCCATACATGATTAGAGCGTTTAAAAAATAAGGAGAGCTAATCTAAATTAGAACTAAAGGTATATAACAGAACAGAATAACAGAGTTGGAAGGGACCTTGGAGGTCTTCTAGTCCAACCCCCTGCTCAGGCAGGAAACTCTATACCATTTCAGACAAATGGCTGTCCAGTCTCTTCTTAAAAACTTCCAGTGTTGGAGCATTCACAGCTTCTGGAGGCAAGTTGTTCCACTGATTAATTGTTGTAATTGTCAGGAAATTTCTCCTTAGTTCTAGGTTGCTTATCTTTGATTAGTTTCCATCCATTGCTTCTTGTCCTGCCTTCAGGTGCTGAGTAGAGTAGAGTAGAGTAGAGTAGAGTAGAGTAGAGTAGAGTAGAGTAGAGTAGAGTGTAGTGTAGTGTAGTGTAGAGTAGAGTAGAGTAGAGTAGAGTAGAGTAGAGTAGAGTAGAGTAGAGTAGAATAGAATAGAATATTCTGGTCTTACTAGGGTTTTATAAAGAGGTTGACTCCCTCTTCTTTGTGGCAGCCCAAGATATTGGTACGCTGCTCTCATGTCACCCTTAGTCCTTCTTTTCATTAGACTAGACATACAATTCCAACAACTGTTCTTTATATGTTTTAGCCTGCAGTCTCCTAATTATCTTTGTTGCTCTTCTCTGTACTCTTTCTAGAGTCTCAACATCTTTTTTACACCGTGGCAACCAAAACTGGATGCAGTATTCCAAGTGTGACCTTACCAAGGCATTATAGAGTGGTATTAACACTTCACGTGATCTTGATTCTATCCCTCTGTTAATGCAGCCTAGGACTGTGTTGGCTTTTTTAGCAGCTGCTGCACACTGCTAGCTCATATATAAGTGACTTTCCACTAGAAGTCCAAGATCCCTCTCACAATTACTACTATTGAGCCAGGTAGCACCTACACTACCGTATATGTGTGCATTTGGTTTTTCTTCCTAAATGTAGAATCTTTTTTCATCATTTAATTTCATTTTGTTAGATAGGGCCCAATGTTCAAGTCTGTCAAGATCCTTCTGAATCTTACACCTATCTTCTGGAGTGTTGGCTATTCCTGCCAGCTTGGTGTCATCTTCAAATTTGATGAGTTCTCCATCTATCCTCTCATCCAAATCATTGATGAAGATATTGAAGAGTACTGGGCATAGGACAGAGCCTTGGGGTACCCCACTGCATACTTGCCTCCATATAGATGCTGTTCCATTGAGGACTACACGTTGAGCGAGGTTGGTCAGCCAGTTAAAAATCCATCTGGTATTGATGCCGTCTAACCCACATTTTTCTATTTTATTAAGTAGTAGGTTGTGGTCTACTTTATCAAATGCCTTACTGAAGTCCAAGTAAACCATATCCATAGATTTCTCTGATTCACTAATTTGTCATGCACAATATCTAGCCCACCATTGTGTGTCACACAACTACTAACTGCTAATTTACAAAGTAATTTACAGTTTTCTCCCTAAAAATTGATTTCAAAGTATGTCATTTATATTTTATAGAATAAATTAACATGAAGATTAGTAACTTTTGCTAACTGTATCCTCCACAGATTTGCTCCTCTTTTAAAACGTGGTGGCCATTAATACATTTGGCAACAAAATATTGCAAAGTTAACTGGAAGATTTTCACCACATAGGCTAACACGGCTCTCCTTGTACAACAGTTTAGTGTGTATTTAAATAAGCATTTTTAAGTACTGTGTGCCTTTTTACTGTTGTGGAATCTCCCCATATTTAATTTCAATGAACTGCCTGCAGTTCTAATATTCTGAGATAGAAAAAAAATGTTTAAATACACCTTTTTCATGCTATGCATACTTATAAATTCCTCGGAGCTAAAAAGGCACAAATCTAGTATTTTCTTGTATCTCAGCTGCTTCAACACATCATTCCTATTCCTGCTTTATCCTTGAAATAATGACTAGAATGATATAGTCAAGCGACACAACACAGCTGAGGAATCAGCAATTTTTTCAGGTAGTGGCTACCCTAATGTGAGTTTGTGGGTGTTGAAAAGAAATTAAACAATTTTAAAGTAATCAAAACATCAAACATTTCATGCAATCTTATCTAAAATATATCATTCTGGAAAGTCAATAGCATCAAAGAAGTTTTACGTGGCATGTTGCCAATCCCCATCATATGATATCAGCCATGTTCTGCAAACGATACAATGATGAAGAAAAATTAATTCTGGAAACATTTATTTATACCCTGCCTTATTTGTTTACAAATATCTCAAGGCAGCAAACTTATCCAACACACTTCTTCCTACTTTCCCCACAAAACCCTGTGAAGGGCATTGGGCTGAGAGAGAGCAACTGGCCCAAAGTCATCCAACTGGATTTCATAACTAAGGCATAGGACTAGAACTCACAGTCTCCCACTTTCTACCTGGTGCCTTAGCAACTATTAGATTCCTTCTTCAATAAGAAGACTTTATGGCTGATGGGTCTTGTGGCAACAGTAAGCATGGGAGCTTTTAGAAGCTTCAGCAAAAGAAGGAGTGGCTGCAATAGTGATAATTTAGGAGTGGCTAGATAAATGGGAAGTGGCTTTAGTCTTCTCAGAAATCTGTTTCCAACTATTCTCTTCAGTACAGCCAAGACCCCTGAGGAAAAAAAAACAGCTCAATGTGAAGTTTCTTGACAGAAAGTGAGCTATGAATAACTATTATTAAATGCTAAAGTGTCTAAAGGTGACAAAGGATGGATTTCAAAGAAAAATTATTTTAACTTATATTTTAAAATGGAAATAGACTTAAAGGAGAAATAATTTTAAAATGCAATGTAAATTTAATAAAGCATGGCTTGGGAGGGAATCAATTTTAAATATGGCTTGCATTATTCATTGCCTGAACCAATTTTGAGTAACAGCAATATTAAAATTAAGAAAATGACAGGTAAGTCATATCCAAACTGCAAGTATTGTATTCGTAAATATAATGTACTATTTTTACCAAATACTGGTAAAATATAGTTGAAAAGGGGCGTTGTCTTACCTGAATGCCTTTTCTCAGCACGGAGATGGAGGATCCACAGAATGGGTTGAGACTGTATTCCTGCCCAATCAGATCAAGTCAGCCAAAGTTGTCACGCCCCGTCCTGGTTTCCAGATCCCAGTCTTGACGTGAGCGTAGCCATTGACTGACCAAGAACGTACTGGCTCACGAACTAAATATCCTAGTTACTAGGACCCCCTAGAAAATGAGGGAGGGATGTGGATCCTCCATCTCCGTGCTGAGAAAAGGCGTTCAGGTAAGACAACGCCCCTTCTCCAGCACTGGAGATGGAGGATCCACAGAATGGGACCTACCAAAGCTCATAATCCCTGTGGGTGGGAAATAGACCTTTCGGGAGTGACACTTTGGTGGACCACCTGTTGGAGGACCCTTCTGCCGAAGGAGGCCTCCGCCGAGGCAAATTTATCAATTTTGTAGTGACGAATGAATTGTGATGGTGAGGACCAAGTGGCCGCTCTACATACGTCCTCGATGGACGCTTGAGTGGTCCAGGCTGCAGACGTAGATGCACTCCGTGTGGAGTGAGCTGTCACTCGTTGCGGAACCGGCAATGACGCTGCTTGATATGCTCCTGCGATGCAAGCCCTGATCCACCTGCCGATCGTGGAAGAGGAGACCTTCCGACCCCTGGAGGAAGGGTGGAAGGACACAAAAAGGGCCTCTGACTTACGGAAATCTGCTGTCCGTGAAATATAGTAACGGAGCGCCCTGCGGAGATCTAAGCAATGCCATTGTCGCTCCTGGGTACACGAAGGGTTCGGGCAAAAATCCGGGAGGACAATCTCCTGGGACCTGTGAAAAAGTGAGTTCACCTTCAGAACGAAGGTGGGATCAAGGCGAAGTACCACTCTATCTGAATGGAACATGCATAGGTCCTTGCGGACCGATAGAGCCGCCAGCTCGGAGATGCGTCTAGCTGACGTAATGGCCACTAAGAAAGCCACTTTGTGGGACAAGTGGCAAACGTCGCAGGTCGCTAAGGGCTCGAAAGGTGACTTCATTAGGGCCCGGAGTATACGAGGCAGTTCCCAGGAAGGGTACCTATGCACTGTAGGTGGTCGGGAGTTGGCTGCTCCTTTAAGGAAAGAGCGAATCAGCGGGTGGTGTCCTAAGGAGCCTACGGACTCACAAGTGAGGACAGTAGAAAGAGCAGCCACTTGCCTGCGTAAGGTGTTAGGGGCCAGGCCCTTTTCCAGGCCGTCCAGCAGAAATTCCAGCACATGGGGAATAGTGAGCTGCGAGAGCGACAAGTGACGCCTGGAGCCCCAATCACAAAAAATTTTCCACGTGGCCTCATAAATGCGGTTCGTAGAAGGGCGACGGGAAGCCTGGATTACCTCAATTACCTTCAATGAACAAGACTGTTGTGATAAGTAAGAGCGCTCAAGTGCCAAACGGCTAACTGGAGCCATTGGGGATCCGGATGGGTGATCAACCCCTGGCTGAGCGATACTCTGTCCGGGAGAATCCGCCATGGATCTGAGATGGAGAGACTCATCAGATCGGCGAACCAGGGTCTCCTTGGCCAATAAGGGGCTACCAACAGAATCTCCGCTTCCTCCCGGAGCAGTTTGCGTACCACCGCCGGAAGGAGAGGGAGAGGGGGGAATGCATACAGCAGACCCCGAGGCCAAGCACTGCGAAGTGCATCTGTCTGTTCCGCTCCTTGCGATGGGAATCGGGAGAAGAACCGTGATAGTTGGGCATTGGCCGGGGACGCAAATAGGTCCACCAGCGGCAGGCCGAAGCGATGGCACGCCTCCTTGAAGACCCTCGGGTGGAGCTTCCACTCTGAGTGGTCTACTGTCGTCCTGCTCAACATGTCGGCCTGAGTATTGTCTTTCCCCGAGATGTGATCGGCTTTGATGGAAGCCAGATTGTGTTCCGCCCAGGTTCCCAGTAACAGTGCTTCGTTTAGAAGGGATCGGGAACAAGTACCCCCCTGCCTCTTCACGTGGGCTTTGGCCGTCACGTTGTCCGTGAGGACTAGCACGTGACGCCGTCGCACCAGGTCGCGGAAATGCCGTAGGGCTAGGTGGATAGCCCGAAGCTCCAGCCAATTTATGTCGTGTCGAAGGTCCGAGTGGGACCAACGACCCTGTGTCCAATTCGATTGTAGGTGTGCACCCCAGCCAAACAGGCTGGCATCAGTTGTGAGTAGTGTCCGATCCGGTTCCTTGAACCGCGACCCTTTGAGTACGGCAGGGGACAGCCACCATGTGAGAGACCTCAAGACCTGAGGTGGGAGCTTCACCCTCTGGTGAGAGGCACTGAGGTTCTGCCTCTGAAAGGGAAGTAGAAACCATTGCAATTCCCTGGAGTGAAGCCTGGACCACGGGACTATTGCAATAGTTGAGATCATTTGACCTAGTAGTTTGGACAGGCTGATGACAGATGCTGTCCTTCCCCTGCGAATCTGAAGGATGGCCTTTCTCAAGTTGTCCCTGCGCTCCTGAGACAAATACACCCGACACTCCTTCGTGTCTATGATGGCCCCTAGATGTAGTAGCCTTGTAGTGGGGACCAAGTGACTCTTGGGGAAGTTTACCGAGAACCCGTGGTCCTGGAGCAGCCTTACCACCCGTTCGAGATCTGTCCTGGCGGAGTGGATGGAAGATGATTGGATCAGGATGTCGTCCAGATAACACTGGACCCTGACAGGTACCATCCTTAAGTGAGCTGCTAGGACCGCCAGGATCTTGGTAAACACCCTGGGAGCCGATGAAAGACCGAAGGGAAGGCCTTGTACTGATAGTGCCGGCCCTTGTATACGAACCGTAGGAACCTCCGGTGGGCGAGAGAAATGGGGACATGGAGGTATGCTTCCATGAGGTCGATAGACGTCAGGAAGTCCCCCTTTCTTACGCTTCCTAAGATGGATCTGAGCGTTTGCATCTTGAATTTGCGATATACAAGATGATAATTCAAGGCCTTTAGGTCTAAAATGGCCCTCCATCCCCCTGATGCTTTTGGCACGACAAAGAGTATGGAGTAAAATCCCCGACCTATCTGGTCCTCCGGAACGGATTCTATGGCTCGTATGTCCAGCAGATGCTGGATGGCTTCGCCCATCAGTGCCCTCTTGGCCTGATTTCGAGGGTATGGACAAGAAATGAATCTGGTCGGGGGTTCTGAGATGAACTCTAGGTAAAGGCCGGAATTTATCGTTTTGAGGACCCATGCGTCCGTGGTGGTAGCCTCCCATTGGTGGGCGAACAGAGACAGTCTGCCCCCTATGGGAGGGACCGTCAGGGAGTCACCTGGAGCAGCGGAATGGCCGGCCGCTCCCTCGAAAGGGCTGCTTACCCTGAAACTGTTGTCTGGGTTTGGTTGCCTGCCGGTCGTACTGCTTGTCCTGTCTGTCCTGTCTGGCCGGAAAGGGGCGGAAAGGCTGTGAGTAATTATACCTGTTCCCTGCCCGAAAGGATTGCCGACGGGAAAAATAATTCTGACGCTTCTCTGGTTTCTTGAGAATATGGGCAAGGACCTTACGCTTATCCTTATTCTCGGTGAGGTAGGGGTTCAAAGCCTCACCAAACAGTTTTCCCCCTTGGTACGGGGCTGCTGCCAGACGCCACTTGGACTTAGCATCCGCGTGCCAATGTTTGAGCCAAAGCATGCGGCGTCCCGAGATGCTGGATGCCAAGGCCTTGGAGGCAAACTTGGAGGCCTGGAGAGTTGCATCTGATGCGTACTCCAGGGCCGCCACCATCTTGCTAAGTTCCTGTTGTGACCAAATGTCATCTTCTGGGGTACGGGCTTGGAGCTGTTTAAGCCAGCGATGGGCAGCCCTGTTAAAAAAGGATGCCGAGGTGGCCGCTCTAATTGCCCAAGCAGTCGCCTGGTGAGTCTTACGAAAGGCTAGCTCACACTTACGGTCATCCGCCTTGAGGGCATCAGCAACATCCCCAGCTATAGCGGTAGGGGACACTAAGGGTCCGAAGGGCTCATCCACAGCAGGCACCTCTAGAGCCTCCTCCAGGTCTTTGGCCACATTGTAAAGCTTTTTGTCCGTGGCATTTGGGAGAGGAAGGGAGGACGGAGACGCCCATTGTTTCCGGACAGCGGTCAGAAACATGGGGGGATAAGGAATCCGGTGTTGTGTTGCCACTGGCTCAGTAAAGTTAGGATCGAATTCTGAGTCAGGGGAAACCATGGCAGTTGACGAGGAAGGTTCAGCCCCGGGTTGTGCTGTGGATGAGACCTTGCGGAGTAAGGTCACAAAGGAGGAAGGGTTAAACATACCACTAAATGAAGGAGCCTGAGTAGAGGATTCCTCCTCATCAGACATAGGGAACTCCTGCTCGTTGTCCTGGACCTGAATTGACAATCCCTCAGAATATGAGGATCCAGAAGGTGAGGAGGGTGCATACTGAGTTTCAGGCCCTTGGTCAATAATGGGCAGAGGATCACTAGTGATCTGTCTAGGAGGTACGGCCCTTGCGTTAAGAGCGTGGTCAACCGCCTGCGCAATTAATAGGGCCAGTCGCTCCTCTGAAAGAAAGGAATGGGGCTCAACTGGTCGAAGCCCAGCTGCCGTGGGGGTAAAAGTAGCTTCTGGAGTCCCATGGTGTGATGCTTGGGGCATGTGGACATAAGACGGACCCTCAGTTGGGGGATTATCCATCCTAGCAATTTTTTGCGCCCTAGAGAATTCTTTTTCTAAGGCTTGGTGTCTCCTGTTAGCCTGCTTCTCTGCCCTCTTGGAGGTTTTGCTAGTGGACCTGACCTTATTTTTGGATGAGGTCTTGTCAGATTCCTCCATTGGAAGTTGGACAGAAGTTGCGGGGACCGCTGAAGAGGGGACAATACCCCTAGAGGGAGGGTCAGTAGTCTCCATTCTCCGATAACACAGGGACTCGTGGGGACACACCCCTCCGGTATCAAGAGAAAATTAGTCAACGGGAAGGACAGGCGCACTATCGGGTACGTTTGGAAACCCGGACACAACTGTAAGAGCAGCTGACTTTCTTATGCGGACAGGACAGACACACAAATGGGTATGCCTGGAATCCGCTCTGCTCAGAAGAGGATAATTGTAGGTGCTCTTTGGGAACACCTAGAATCCCAGTGAGTGTGAGTGTGGACAAAAGTAGCAGGAGCACTAAGGGTACCCCCGCGTCCACTGATAATAAGGCTGTCGCCCAAGATATAACTGGAGACACCAAGTCTGAGGAGGAGAATATCTAGGTCTCGGCCAGGTATGGCTGTGACCCTTGATTGTAAGATAAGGCCTTGTTATCGGGGGCTGTTGCAATTGTTCAGGTCTGGAATTCCCTCTGATGAGCTATCAATGGGCGGGGCTGTCAACCATGGGCCCGATCAGTGTTCAAAATGGCGGCCCGATCCTAAAATGGCGGTCCGCTGACAAACGGGGAATTGATAATTTAAAATTGCCCCCTAAGTTTTCAAACACCCCAAATGAAATGTAGTTAAGGAACAAATAATGGGAATCCCCCTTTTTTTAGAATATTTGACCAAAAAAACGAACGCCTTTTCCTCACCGCGCGGTCCAAAATGGCGGCCGCGCACGAAGACGTTCGAATTTAGCAATTTCCTGAGGGAAATAGGCCCAGAGGAAAATGAGAGCTTCGGCCTGAAAACGGCTGATCAGCGTTGGCCGTTTGCCGCTCGTCCGTGCTGGCAAGCAGCGAAAACTAGAGGAGGGCAAACTGACCGACGGCCGTCTCTCTGGCCTCCGATCAGCCCTCTAATCACTGATCGGCAACGGCTGTAGTCGCGCGCACGCGCGCTTCTCCGGACAAAGTTTGCAATCGAAGCCAAGAGCCTTCGAGACGCGATTTGCGGCTGCCGCCGCTCCTGAGTGAGTCTGCCAACGAGCTTCGCTTGCTTAAAATCAAGCCTCGCTTGCTCGAAGCAGTCCTTGCTTTCCCCAAAGTAAGACTCAGTCACTGGTAGTCACCGGGCCGCCTCCGCGAGCTCCGGTGAAAGAAATCCAGTAACTATGGGGTTCGTTGCTGGCAGAGAGAGAAGATAGAAGGATCCCCTTCTACCTTGTGATGATTTTACTCCCTAATTGAAGTCTGGAAGGCAATACATTTTTGAAAACCAGATCCAGCAGCTGTAAGTTGCTACTGGAAGGGGGGAAAAGGAGAAGGAGCCCCTTCAACCCTGCTAATGTATTATTCTCCCCCCAACTGCTGGCTGACAGAAGTGACAAATTTTTCTTACAGCCAAGCTAACTGTGTCAATTTGGAAAGGGCCAAATTATGAACTGAAAATAGCTCAAGAGCAAAAAAAGGTGGAGGATTCACCAATGGTCTGACTATACCTGCCTAAGAGCCAAAGCTGTACGTTCCGTCCACGGGCAAGATCAAGTCAAGACTGGGATCTGGAAACCAGGACGGGGCGTGACAACTTTGGCTGACTTGATCTGATTGGGCAGGAATACAGTCTCAATCCATTCTGTGGATCCTCCATCTCCAGTGCTGGAGAATATCCAACAGTACTCATCAACTAGTCCAGAAACTGAGATCTTGCTGGCCACTATTCTACAGCCCCACAGATTATTTCAATAAATTTAGTATACACTCATTGATTTTTGGTAGGGAAATGTTCTATTTATTTTTTAAATAATAACAAAAATAAGCTTTGTAAGCTTCTAGAGTGTTAGTAGTGGTAGCACCTAGCCAAATACATCTGATCTTGGAGAGATAAGCAGGATCAGACCTGATTAATACCAGGAATCCAAGGCTGGATTGTAGTTTGAGAAAAAAAAAAATGCAATGGCAAACTCCATATGGATTGTTACGAAGAAATGTATATTCTTATCCTAAGAATAAAATTTTACTCAAGGGACATTTTTAAAACTTTCCAGTTGTCTTAACAAACCTGCTTTATTAAAAACAAGATAAAACTCCAATCCCTTTAAAAATATGAAAATCCATTTCTTTCTGTGACTTGTCACCACCTTGCTCTTCTGCAATTCCTTGGAAGCAAAACAGTATTTTTGTCCATACACTAAAGCTACCCTTAGTAGCTTTCTGATATGTAGACAGATTTTTTTTGTAGCTTGGTTACAAGCTCTGGTGGGAACTTTTATCTATTTAAAATTCTCCCAATGAAAGATACCTCACTCGAGATTAGTTAGTAATATCTTATCATGAAGCATAAACAATTTAGTATCGCATCTGCCTTGGAAATGGATTATGATTGGTTGATGATCGTTATCCTCCTTCATACGGGCTTGGATACCTGAAAAGAAGCCCAATCTTTTTTCATGCAACATTTAAACAATCTAAAACACTATAGTGTTTCCTAAATGGTATATAAAACCAGGTTCTTTACCTCCTAAAATGTAGAGGTTATATTTATAGATCAAGGAGTCCAGTTGGGAGTCTGCTACATTTCTTTTGAGGACTCTAAAGAGCCATGGTGGATCATATATAAGAGGCTTTAGTAACCAAGGAAAAAAGGAAATTACCAACTGGATGGATTTCCTCTATATTCCTTTATGAGAAGAAATATGTTTATGTAATGCCGCATGTAACCTTTTGTTCTCCATTCAATATACTGATCACTTCAGTTTAAAAGTGAAAAAACAAATACATACCTATACTAGAAGTATAATCTGTGGCTCCAAAAATTAACTCTGGTGCTCTATAATATCGAGAGCAGATGTAAGAGACATTAGGCTCTCCACGAACTAGCTGCTTTGCACTGTAAATGGAATGATAATATAAAACTTAGTGTTCAATATTCAAAATATATAATTTTCAATAAAATAATATTTAAAGGAGTATACATGCTTCCTCTAAAATTTAAAAAAGCAGAAATGGCATTTATCATAAATGCAAGTATTAAGATAAATATAAAAATGCAAATGTATTTAGCATTAATACTTAAGATTTATGATAGATAAACCATTTTATAATTCAATGTTAATGAGCCAGATTCTCTAGTTAAATGAAATTTAGTGCAAACAGGAAAAAGCAACATGAACTATGTCCGCAGATAACATCAAAAATTCAGAAATATTTTTTTCAAATCTCCCTGGATAAAATATAAATTCTTAATACAAAATCTAACTCTTCAAATATTAGTAGCACAAATCTATCACTTTTCCAGGAAATATTTGTTAATTGATCCCAAAGGATCAGACATATTTATTTTTTAAAAAAATTTAAAAGGTAAAGAGTAAGCATAAAGACCCTGCTGAAGATTTATATACTGAATAATCCAATTAATTTTTTAATCAATGAACAAAATAAACAAAAATATTATCCTAAAAGAAAACAAGGATATATTTCATATTTATAATAAATTTTAAAATGTATGATTTCTTTTGAAGTGTTAAGGTCAGGGAAGGCTTTGGGGGAACAGCATGATCCAGGAAGGGTGTGCAGGGGTTCTTTCCTCTCTGTCCCTCCCTTCTTTCCCCCTTCTCTTCTCCTTCCAGCAGACAGGTAAGTTGCTGCTGCTGGGTGGGGGAGAGAGTGAGGGATTGGCTGGGAAATTGATTGTTGAAAATGATCGCAGCAGCAGCCTATAGCACTGAAGCAGGGCTAGCTTTCCCACATTTCATTCCCTTGGAAGTCATGAGTCCTGGATTTTTGCATACATTCTATAAATTAGCCAATTTGAGGTACCCTAGTTAAAAACATTGTTACCCTCTGATGCATCATTTCACCTAGTTAAAGGACATGACAAGAGTTTTTATGGTATACAGATATCACCAACCAATACAAGTCTGCCATTCTGGTTTTGTGCCATTTGCTGCAAATTCCAATCCTCATACAGAAATAAATACAACAGACATAAATACAACAACTAGCCCCATCAATTGCAAATAAATTAAGGAAATTCAAAACTCCAAGTATCCTGTTCACTCAACTCAAAACAAAATATCTGGAATTCTTTCAAATATATCTAAAATATATTTATATGACTTAAATATCAAGTCTTTGTTCCCCAATGTAAAACACAAATATTCTGCTAAGTCACTTCAGAAAAGAACAAAACTACTTCTAGACATCGACTCCTAAGATAAGCTAGTTTTGAGTACAGCTAACAAAGATCTGCCCAAGGACCACTTAAGTCTTCTAATGCCTAAGGTATCATCCTCAAAGAAACTTTGGTAAAAAAAATTCCTCTAGACATGTAACTAAGATTGAAAAAGACAGTTATCTGTTACAAATTGGAGTTGGGTGGCCAATAAATGTAAACAAATAAACAAAATAAGAGAATCTAAAATTAAGCATTAATACTGCATTGCTTAAAACAGCCCCAACTGTCAACACCAGCTCTTGTGCCTCATGAAACAATGCTTGACTCGCATGCAATCTGTATCCACATAACTAAACCGGGTCTCCCCATCACTTCCACCTTCCCTGATTACAATAGTAGTTAAGCCAGCTCCCTGCCATTTTATGGAACCAATTCTACCTCATTCTTATCCAAGTCTGCTTGATCTGCCATCCAGCCTATCTTACTTACTCTCCTGAACTATGAGATATTGTCCCTCAAACAGCTCCTGTGGAAGTGGCAAAGCATATTATTTTCTGGCCATAGTGCCTTTGCATTCCAGACCACTGTTCAGCAGAATTCAGCCAAGAGATGATTTCTCTGTAACTCAAATAGCCCATTCCAACTTTTACAACTCGTACATATCAGCATTAGACATCAACTCAAATTGATTGCCAGACTGAATCTTATGCCCTATTCTGGGCTACTCCAGGAGCCCTTCTCAATCAGATGAGTTTTGATTTCTAACCACAGTCTACATTTGGAATATATTCAGTTGTCATTCCAAACAAAATGTCCCTATTTTTACGGCTCTACAGCATCTTCCTTCAGGAAACATGAGAACCAAGTTGATGACTTGGCTAGCTTATTTCCCTTCTCACTATCTGCACACCAAGTCTGAAATGTATTAAGAAACATAACTTTCTCAATTTCATCCACACTTCAAGCAACTACATCCAGTCCAATAATGTATACCTTTCTGTTTTTACTGTTTACTGCCTTGGAATTAAAATGAAAAAAAGAAAAAGAAATGATACAGTAATAAAATAAATACTCTGCATATACATTAACTTTGGATAAGTTTAATTTTATGCTACTTAATAAAAAGGTACCTACAGATGTAGATAAAAAATAAGATTTTTAATTGTCCTGATTTTATTATATACCAAGGAATAATTATTTATAGGTATTTTATTATATCTGCCATAGAGAAGGGCAGAAGGCAATATGTTATCTCTCACTCTAAGGAATTCTTTCTAAATGAATTGCAGATTTTCAGGAGTTTATGGTGATGACCATCCAGGTGATATACATGAAAAACCATGTCCATATGATTCTGCAATTAATACAGAGAATTCTAAAAGTAACATATAACATCAATCCTCCAAAGATTTCCAAGCAAAACAGGCAAGTTCTATACTATAATTATCAATCATATTGATTAATCAAATACTTTATTATGGTCAATGACCAAATATAGGTATGATTCAGTTACAATATTACAGGGGGAAAGGGGAATGGGATAAAGGTAGCTGAAAAATTATACAAAGCAGAAGGGAAATAGTAGGTAACAACTGGAGTACCGGAGCATATTTAAATTATGAGACAGCAAAAGCTGTAATCAATGTTTAACTATTAAATAGTTCTGAAGCTAAATTGGTACATAAATTCTAGTGGAGTATTAAAATATTAAAATACTTAATTAAAAATATAGTGATAGAATGTAAAATGTATAATAATAAAATTCTATCTTGAATATTTTGGGCATAATTGATGCTTACTTAATGCCTACTTGGTTGTGTATTATAATCGGACTATATAGCTTATAGTATTGGAGGAGAGAAAGAGAAAAGAAAGAAAAATAAAATAATCCAAGGATGCTGAGCTATCAAGCTGACTGAAGTTAACTGTTACCTAGTTTTAACTGCTGCAATGCTACGGTGTGGGTGATGTCACAATATTAGTCTGATATAGAAACCATTCATTCTCCCCAACATAATTATTGGACACAATCAAGATATAACAAGGAGAGGTTCCACCTATTACCGGATGCTGGGGAAGATGTATCAACTGACCCCCACATGTGGATTTCCCCACTTTGATATGTTGTGGTGGAAGAATCTAGAGACTTTGGGTAGATTGGCTCTGGAGGAGAAAATCCAATGAACAGTCTGGATCTAAGCACCACAGAGTTTTATAGGTAATGATCAGCCCCTTGTATTTGCTTTCGTCTGCCTGCATACAGGTTTCCACAGTTTGCACCAGTTGAAAATTTCATTTTACACATTTATCCATATTTTACTTTTTTAAGAGAAAATATCTCTAAGAACATGCTGATTATCCTATGAAAAAATGCAAAAAGAAATGCTATCTTTTTTGCATAAGAAATAGCAGTTATGCGCTGAACATCTCTGATAATTAACAATCCAGAATAAGCCTACAACATAAAAGTTTCCTCTATTCTGTCGTTCAGAATTAATTTAATCCAGAAGGTGACATGGTTTATGCTGCTTTTCAATATTTAATCCAGGCATTCCAAACACCATGAATGGGGCCATGAATTATAAATCTCTTGACATCTGCTGGGAGCCATACTCTCCCAAACACATAGCTTTGAATCATAGAATACGACATTGGGAAGGCTCCATGGAATTCATCTGGTCTGCCATGAAACCCTCAAAATCATCTGGAGTGTCTGCAAGCAACTTGTCCCTTCCAACTTTCTCTAAAGAACCAGGTAATATTGAATTGTCTGTTGAACAGGACTCTTCAGGCTCACTAAGTGCAGAAAAGACAATGGTTTGCCACCATATGGGGTCTAGGATGAGCTTTTACCAGTGCTCAGTCAAATTCTCTTTGGGTGTTCTGCCAAGGCATTCTAAACCAACCACTTTTCAATGGCATTACCTCTTCACTTCCTCAGAAAACCAGATCAGCCTATTATTTTGCTAAATAAGTGCTGTCTTGTTGTAAACCTATATGACACATCTTCAGATAATAACATTTAATTATCTTTCTCCTAGAATACATGGCACAATCTTTAATCTGACTTTTTTACTGGCAATGTAAGGGTGGCAAAGCATGTCTGCAACATACTTTGGATAGGGTTAGGGTTAGCTTTGATAAAAAGTTGGATTCAGGAAATCCATTGGACCTAAACTTATTCTAATGGAATGGAACAGCCTTGTAGCTTGACTACACTAAGTATCTGAAATCCTGATTGGTCTTTCTTTGGCTTTATCTATTTATGGTTCGGAGATTTAAAACAAAGCTTTACAAGAAGAACAAATTTAACACAATAGCATCTATGAGTTCTGGCTCCTTTCTGGCATAATTTAATTATTTTGCTTTTTTGCTGCTGGGAGATAAATTAGATAAAGAAGACTGATTACAGCTATTTTCAGCAATTAAACAGCTTTGATTCCAGCAAAGGTGGATTTGATTGAAGTAATTCTATATAGAATATACTATGTTCTTTCAAAAGTTCAGTAAAATTTGTTCCAATATACTTTTTTTAAAAAAAATCTTGTTCATACAAAGCTTTTAACATGTATTGTTAAATAACATGGCCTAAGGAAGAGACAAATATACAAAGCTCTTTACGATCCTGATGAAAAGTCCTGAAAATATTTACCTTCCAAAATCACAAAGTTTTAGAACAGCTGTGTCAGGGTCCAACAAAAGATTCTGTGGTTTTATATCCCGATGACATATTCCAAAGGAATGGATATAAGCTAAACTTCGGAATAATTGATACATATACAACTGTAACATAAAAAGCAAATATTATGATCATACTTTCCATATCAAAACACTGGCAAATAGTAATTTTATAAGATTTTTATAATATTTAAAATACTATCTCAATAAGCATTTTTTCTTCATAACATACAGATTTACACATCTTACAAAACATTTTTTCACATTTCTTTTGGTACAGCAGGTATAGTTCAGATGTTCTTCAACTGCAACTTCCAGTAAGCCACAACAAGCATGGCTAATTGTAAAGAATGCTGCATTAGGGAAATCAAAGCAATTAGGTGCGTAGAAATTATCATGATACAAAAATATAAAAGTTATTTAAGCTCCCATCATTAATATGTTTTTCTCACATTGGACAAAATCTATTTATGTAACACAACCCTACTTGTAGAATATTAAGAACATGTCTTTATATTATTCTATATAACAGTATTTCATATAAGTCGTCCCCTTTGGAAAAAGCTAGCTAAATTTACCTGAAATGCAATCGAAAGGAACTTGGAATGTCTTATTCAGTGCAAACATAAAATAAATTATGGGTCTTCCTGTTTGTTGGAATGTTTTCAAACAGAAGCTTAATAGCCATTATCAACCATAATTTAGCAAACTTGTACACTAAACATGTACAACTCCTCCATTCTATGATGTATTAGGGAGGGAGGGAGGGAGGGAGGGAGGGAAGGAAGGAAGGAAGGAAGGAAGGAAGGAAGGAAGGAAGGAAGGAAGGAAGGAAGGAAGGAAGGAAGGAAGGAAGGAAGGAAGGAAGGAAGGAAGTTCTCATGAAGAGAAGGGTTAACACTGGGTAGTTAAAAATTAAGTGGGAACTAAGCCTAGTCACTTAGCAAAGGGAGAAGTGGAAACGGAAAGCCCCTGCAAACAGTTTGGAAGTATTAGAATGTTCCGAGCACAAAGGGCTCTGTCTCCATAAAAATATAACTCATGTATATAAATCACAAAGATCACTATTAAAGAGGAGTGAATAGTCTAGTAAATAGCATCAAAAGCCATTAAGTGGTCCAAGAAAAAAAGGCCCAGCATCTTTCAATCCAGGAGTAAAGGAGCACATATCAGGATGTAATGAAACATTCTGCCCCTGGGCAATAGATTATCTCCATCCCTTTTGATATTACAAAAAATCCTCAAGATCTGGTTATGTTATCAAGCTCAACCAGAGTGAAATGGCAATCAAAATGTGAGTTTGAGGAACTTACCCTTATTAAAAAAGCCCACATTAGGTGTTACCATCAGAGTCTGTTCTTTTTTATCAATTTGTACAAATGAATCCTATCCCTATAAGATATAAATCCTATATTTATATTATAGAGTATAAATAACTGAATAGAGCTGAGGAAAGTTTTTTTAATGTTCATAAGGCTGGAAAAGACTATTATGGAAGTATGAGGCTTCTATTAATCCATAGGCAGCCACATATAAAAACTCAGCCCAAGAGCAAGAGGTACAATTCTCTGAGGATCAGCAGAGGGTAATGGCAAAGGATTTGTAGATCACTTACATTATCTAATGCCAGTGCTTGTGAAGAAAATCAAGGAACAGGAGTAATGTGCATGAAGGATAACCAAGAAAGAAACATTGCTGACTAGAAAGCATATTGTTTCCGGAGGCTTCCGGTTCTGGTTCGCGGCGGTGCAGTCGAGTGAAGGGTGCCGTCCCTTTGCCTATCGAGTTTCCCCTGCCGGTAGACCCCTTAGAGGGTCGAAAAGACGTTCTGGATGAGTGTCTACCGTTGAGGAGGCTTCTCAGAGAGTTGCAGAGGAGCGGCGGCGTCCTCTGTGCACCGAGTATCTCCTCTGGGCTGACAGGGTAAAGATTGGCCAGTAAAATGGCCGATCATTTAGCTGCGCCAACCATAAGCCATAAGATCATCTAAGCAAGCAAACCCACTGTGGAAGATTCGGTGAGATTTTTTTTTTACCTCTATTTCCTTTTTTTCCCTGTGAAAAGTTTTTTCTTTCTTTCTGGAATTATTCCCCTTTTTGTTGAAGCGGCGTTTTAAATGGGGGGAGGAGAAGCTTAAGAGAAGGACGAAACTTATTTTTGTTTTAATGGCTGATTCTATTTTTGAATATTTTGGAGCCCCCAAAAAAATTCTTTTAGAGAGACTTAAGAGGCTATGTATCTGGAGAGTATTATTTTTTCTTATTTTTTATGTTTTCCGAAAAGACTGATTATTTGATTAGCTTTGATTACTGGTTGGGGGACAACTTCTGCTGAAACTACGTATCGCTCTTGCTATTTTTTTCTTTTCTCTTGGAATTTGCATAAAGGAAATAGACTAAGAAATTTGGGAGGAGATGGATATTGAGGGACTGTGTTTAAATATAGTCTCCCCCAAAAAGATAATGTCTTCAAATAAGATAAAAATGGAAGAGACCCGTTCAGACTCTATTTATAAATATATTTTGGATAAAATCTTAGATAAATGGTCAGATGACCTATAATATGGAAATGGAGGAGCTTACTTCGGAAAGTCAAGCAGATTTGCAGATACCATTTGACTTTTTGAGAGAGGAAAAACTATTAGAAGAAGAGCAAAACTTGACTAAAGAGGATTATACCAAAAAAAGGATTTCAACTAAAGTTTATGCAACCTTGAAAAAGATGGGAAATGACATTTTGGCACGAGCTTTTCAGAATGACTATAATTTTTATACCAGCCTAAGAAATTGGATAATGGGAGACCTCTTGCTCCTATGCACAGTGTGGCAGGAGACAATGGGAGAGCTATTTGCGGAACTAGAGACTCGACTATGGAAACCTATTTGGAATAAAAGGAAACCCAGAATAAGATATAAATATTAAATTTGAGATGATAATTATGGATGGTAAAGGTTTTATAGCGTTTTGGATTGTCCTGGATTTGGTTTGTGTTAAATGGGAGGCTATTATGAAATGATTTAGAATTTAATATTGAAGTATAGCAAGAATATGTGTTTTTTCTTTGTGTGTATGTTTTTTTTCTTTTTCTATTTGTGGTCTTTGTTTTGGAATGAGATGGAATTAATAATTGGAGAATTATTGAAAAAGAATAGAAATATAGTTGAGAAATGTAGGAATTTAGTGTTGGAGCTAATATCTTTAAATAAGAGAAATTTGGGGGCCCTGAAATAATTAAATAATTAGGTTAGCTTAAACTTAAATATTTGGAAAAATTAATAAAGTTTAAAACAGGATCTTTGGGATAGATAAGGAGCTTTCGTAAAAGATTATTGACTAATGAAATTTATATCTGGCAATATACTTAATGAAAATCTGTCTTAGAAATGTACTAATGAGACTCCAATAATTTAAATAGGAGCGTTGGTTTTGATTTAAGCATTTAATTTATATATAGCGATATATTAATGAATGAATTGGCTATAGGACTGTATTAATTTGATTATTATATTGATATTGAGAGGTTGAAAGTTTTTATTGATTAAGGAAATTTATATTTAGATATATTAATGAATGAATTTATTTGAATGTAATTGATTATAATATTCTACATAGATAGAGAGGGAAGTTTTAAGAAATATTGTATGAATTGTATACATATAATGTTATTGTTTTCTCTTTGTAATTGACCACCATATCTTCACGCTGGTTCTTAAGCTTCTGTTGGTGTAAAATGGAAAATAATAAAAATTGTTTATAAAAAAAAGAAAAGAAAGCATATTGTTTCCTGTCTTGTTTGCAAAAAGTATCTGAATAATCAACAGTTTACTGGAACAAAGTTCTATGGATAGATGAGACAACCATGGAACATTTTGGCATTAATGAGAAACATTATGTTTGGGGAAAAAATCATGTATTCCAGAAAAGAAGCCTCATTCAGCCAATCATCAAATGCTGTAAAGAGAAATTGCTTATAGCCGTGGTGGCAAACCTATGGCATGCGTGCCAGATTGGACACACAGAGCCCTTTCTGTCGGCACGCATGCCAGAGGGACACTCCTCTCCCCGTCTCCACGTGCGCCTGACTAGTGGGAACTGGAGAGGGCACGGAAACTGAATCCAGCAGCGCTGTTGCGGGAACAGCCGTGAGAGCTGGGCAGGGAGAGGGGTACCTATAAAAGCAGGTTTTGGCGGGAGTGCAGCGAGAGAGCGAGCAGACGGCCTTTGGAAGCGATGGTGGGTGTGAGTTTGGAGAAGACAACTAGGATGCGGTGTCCTTTTGCACTTTGCAGAAGGCTAGTGGGGGAAGGATACGTAACTTTGGACTTGGGAGGGAGGAAGGCCGGGCCCGCCAGCGCCGCTGGGCAGATGCGCGGCCAGGCCTGCCCAGGTGATGTCGAAGTCAGCCAGCTCTTCTGTGGGAATGTGGGGGGAGGGGGAGAGTGGCTACCCTCAAGCACCACGCCTGCCTCCCTTTGGGCTCCCTCAGCCTCTCCCCCCCACTCCAGGCTGGGGCTGGTCAGATTCCCCCTGTGGGCAGCACTGCGCCTGTCCCCGGCCAGCCCTCCTCCTCCATCCTCCTTCTGCAGGCGGACCGTGGTTTTCCAAGCCGGGCAGTGCCTTTCACCGCACACGTTCTCAGGCCGAGGAGCCGGGCAGCCACGGCTCTCGCTCCCCTCCGGCCTCCATCTGCCCCCTGGCTGGCCAGTCACAGGCTGGAGTGCACGGGATGGCAGCAGCCGCCCTGGGACGAGGGGTAGGCAGGGTGGGTGCTCACGATATCTGCAGGGGAAAAAGTGGCGTGGAGGCTCCGCGGCCAGTCCAGTCCAGCCCCAGCACAGAAAGCGAGGCAGCAGCCCCACGTGCGTCCCCGTGCGCGAGTGTGCCCCCACCCTGCCAGGCAAGCAGATAGAGGCTGGAGGGGAGCGAGAGCCTCGGCTGCCCACCTGTGCTCTTCTGCCACAGATGCCGCAGCTCCACTTGCCTGGCAGGGCAGAGGCGCATTCGCGCATGGGAGACGCACATGGGGCTGCTGCCTCACTTTCCGTACCATGCCTGGACTGGATGCGGAGCCTCCATGCTGCTTCTTCCCCTGTGGACACCAGGAGCGCTCACCCCGCCTGCCGCTGTCCTGCACTCTCCAGCCTATCATCAGCCAGCTGGGCGTGCCAAGCTCAAGCCTTGGGCAGTTGGAAGTCAGAGGGGAGGGAGAGCCGCGGCTGCCCGACTCCTCCGCCTGAGGATGTGTGCGGGAAGAGGCACCACCTGGCTCGGTAAGCCATAGTCAGCCTGCAGGAGGAGGATGGAGGAGAGCTGGCCAGGGACGAGCGCAGCGCTGCCCATGGGGGGGAATGTGAACAGCCTCAGCCTGGAGGGGGGGAGAGGCCGAAGAAGCCCAAAGGGAGGCATCCCGGTGTCGGGCTGGAGAGCGCGGGATGGCGGCAGCTGCCCCAGGACAAGTGGTAGGTGGGGTGGGCGCTCCCGATGTCCGCAGGGGAAGAAGCGGCGTGGAGGCTCCACACCAGTCCAGCCCAGCCCTGGCACGGAAAGCGAGGCAGCAGCCCCATGTGCGTCCCTGTGCGTGAGTGTGCCCCCGCCCTGCCAGACAAGAGTTATTCCATTCTCTTAACTTAAGCACTAGGCCATCCTTCACCTTTTAATATGTCTTGTTCTTATTCTTGTTCTCTCTATTACAGACTTCATTTTAATATTACCATGGATGTTTTAAATGTGCTATTCTCTATACTGCTATTCTCTATGCTTGGTAAGATGGCAAGAGTTAGTCAGGGACCAAATTAATTAAATAATTAATTAGTCTCATCCCAAATATGAAGCATGATGGTGTAAGTCTCATGGTCTGTAGTCTCCAAACCAGGATGGCTTATAATCACTTGGGAATGGATCCTAATTATATTTGCAAATTCTAAAGAACATCAAACTGAAGCTTAAACGAATATGAGACATGCATCCTAAACACACAAGTAATGGCATCTGCCACAGTCTTTCTTTTCTTATTTTTTATTCTGTCAACTGCCCTTCAATAGAAGATAAGCATTCAAATTTGCAGAAAGACATATCTGCACTATGTAAAGGTTTCTCAGCTTCTGTTTGCTTTAGGAGTCACTGAAACATAACATCTGACAGGATGCCTACACATGTAATTATTTATTAATGTAATTATCTATTAATTCCTACAGATGCAAAAGAGAAACACGAAGTTTTCTCCATCCTGAATATTAGGCTCATTCTGTGAAATACTGAGAGCAATTAATTCCAGGGTTACCACCACCAGAGCCTCACCAGCAACAAGATTCTCCAATGGGTTTGACACCTACAAGGGTTTAATGGAAAGTAGTACCGTCACCTCCATAGTTTAAGTTTAAATCAGGAATTTTTAATAAAGAAAAAAGAAACACTTGATTGAGTGAGGATCTATAGAAATTAATAAAATAAAATAAAATAAGTAAAATATTTGAAATAAACTCTTTTATTATTTGCATTTACTTCTGTAAACAGTCAGTACCATTTGCCACATGCTTCTGCCAACACTGGACAAATGTATCAAGCCTGTGGGGTAAGTTAATTAAACTCCACACACTGCCTTTTCAATCAGATCCTGACATCCATCTCTTTATTTGAATCAAATAGGAAGCCACAAAGGTATTTTTTCAATTTGGAAGAAGATAAAGGTCTAGATTGCATTGGGATGTGGTACATTTGTGAGATCCAACTTTGCAATTGTCTCTTGGGTGTCTGGAGGTGTAAAGCATTGCCTTTTTGTGTCTCCAAGCTTGCTCAATTGTTTTAAAGTTCAGACTGTTGCAATGATGTACTTCTTGTTGATAGCTAATTCAAGGAAATCCATATGAATACTTTCATCAGCATTCCTTGCTCCAACCTTGCTCCAAGAAAACCATGAATTTTCTTCCTGAAGCCTAAATTTTGTTTTGTTTTGTTTTATCCCCTTCAGGTAAAGCTTTGTGATATTTCATGGACTGACGCTTCATTTCTGGATCATAATGATTCGTCCATGTTACATGTATTGTCACAAGCCTATGAAGAAGTTACTCACTTTCATTTTCCTTATGTGACAAAAATTGATAAGTTTCAGCTCTTGAAACTTTCATCTCTGCAATTAGCATTCTAAGAACCCATCTAGCATAAACTATGCACACATTGCCAAGTTTGATAATTTAGCTCTGAATGATCTGCTGACTTTAATCAACTATTCAGTCTTTCTCATGTGAAACTCAGTAGTTATTATCATAAACTGCCCACTTGATTACAGAAATAAGATCTTCCCAGTTCGCCATCTTTCCATTTTTTGACCTAATGACACAGTATTCACAACCAGAGTCCTAACCTGCATCTGGCAATGAATTTCAATTTTTGATATGGCTGGCAAATACAAATTCACTCACATCACATTGCTTAAAACTTAGTGGCAGGCTTCAACTTTAAAAACAATAGCCATACAACTTTTGTTCACAGGAATTTCTGTCAAATGAAGTGAAAGAACAGACGTTAGTACTGCCATCTCTCGGTGACTTTTAGTACCAAGCCATTAAATTTCATACAACTCTCATATAAAACAACAGTATCCAATAGTATTTTAGCGTGAGAGTTTAGCATCCATTCCCCCAACAAAATTGAAGCAGAGGAGTGTTAAAGGGAAAGGGAAAGAACATTTACTGTTTCCCTCCAGAAACAGAGCAGGAAGAGATAATAGCTGGCTGTCAAAAGTAGTCTGCTTTATGGAATGCACTTCAAAAATTTTAACAAACTGCATCACTGTCTGGTTTGGTAGCAGCAGTGCCTCAGATAGAAAGTCCATATAGAGAATGGTAAGGAGAGCCGAGAAGATCATAGGAAGATCATCCTGGTATTCAGGATGCTGCTTATAAGTGCTATGTGCTTAGTTAGAGCTCAAAGCATTGTTAGAGACTCCAAACATCCACTTTACAGACTGTTTCTGTTGCTCCCCTCTGGGAGGAGGTTTTGAAGTATTTCTAGCAGGACTACCCGATTCTGTATTAGTTTTGTTCCCTATGTCATCCGTCTGGTAAACTTGCAAGATTCATTTTTCTCGCCATTCACATGTATACATAACCCAACTAGACTGTCATTTCTCTGTGTCATATAATATATCTGGGTATGTCATAAAAGGGCCAAGTTTGAAGACCCCCTGGATTATAGGCTAAGGCAGTTGGTTCCCCCCCTTTCTCTTTCTGGATTTATAAAACCTGCTCAATTGAAAAATGAGTGTGCCAAATCTCACTAAAATCATGAAAAAAAACCTCTTCTGCACCCTCTTCTGGAACATCTAGCCCAGCAAGTCAGGGATCTATTGAAACAATGTTACAATGAGAAAAAAACAAATAGTTTTCAAAAAAGAGATGCAAGCTACACTACAGCTAATTCAAGAAACAATGCAGAAAATTTATGAAGAGACAAAAAAGCAACTTAGATAAGCTAAATGAGCAAATGTTTGATATAAAGACACAATTTGATGTCCATCAACAAATGACTGTCAAAAATGAACAAAGAATTCAGAAAATGGAAGATAAATCAGAAGAAACTGATAAAAAATGGAGGCATTAATGGAAGAAAATGAAAGGTTAGAACAAGTAAATCAAAGCTTAGAAGGAGCAAGTTGCAGCCTTGGAAATGGAGAAAGCTGTACACTATTTAAGATTCCAGAATATACCTGAAGATAAGGAAGACGATATAGTAGAAGTGATTATTAATCTACTGGCGGAGGCTCTAAAAACAAATAGAGCAGATACAAATGGAAATTGATGAAATATTTCGAATGAATTCAAGCTATGTGAGGAAACACAAATTGCCTAGATAAGTTTATGGAAGCTTTGTAAAGAAAACAATAAGAGATGAGATGCTGAGAAGAATTAGGGATGACCCATTACAATACAAAAACAAAGAATTGTGGTGTTGAAGCAGATTCCTAAGAGAATAAGGGACACCCGAAAACAATATCACTTTTTGATTACAAAGTTAATTGCAAAAGGTGTAAACTTTAGATGATTAATGCCAGAAGGGATCTTAATCAACTTGAATAATACAAGATATCAATTGGATTCAGTTTGGAAGGCAGAAGATTTTAACGAAAGAAACAGAGCATTCCTGGATGAAAGAGTACAACATCAACAAGAGGATAGAAAAGACCAAAAACAGACAGAACAAACAACAGAGGAAAACAATTACATAAACAGAAGAAGAGAAAGAGAAGCCAGTTCAAGAGGGTGAGGGAATGGCAAGAGAGCAGAGGACTACGAGATTTACAAGACCTAAATATAAGTAAATAAAAGGAAAAAGGAAAACATTTTTTTCAGTGAATACAAACGGACTAAATTCCCCATCAAAAAGGAACAGAATCTTTAAAAAATTGCAGAAATTAAATATTGATATAATTTGTCTGCAAGAGACACATATAAAAAACAATACTATAAACTTTTGAAATACTCAAAAATTGGGAAACTTTATTATGCATCAGCACAACAACAAAAAAAGAGTAACGGTATACGTTAAAGAGACAATAGATTCTAAAATGATTTATTCAGATTAAGAAAGAGGAATTGTGATGGTAGAAATGTTTTTACATCAAAAACAGGTGATTTTGGTAGTAATATATGCACCAAACAATAAACAAGAAGAATTTAATCAAAAACTTCATAGAAAAACAGCAGAAATGGAATATCAAAACATTTGCCTAGTAGAGGATTTTAATGCAGTATTAGATGGAATATTAGACTATAAAAGTAGCAAAACAGGAAAATGAGGAAGAAAAAGATTACCTAAGACTTTTTTTAACACGATAGAGGAAATTGGTGTATAAGATACTTGGAGAGAAACCAATCCAGAAAAATTACAATATACATTCTACTCGAATAGCCATAAATCTTGGTCCAGAATTGACATGATTTGGATGATGCCTGAATTAAGAACTAATATGCAGGAGATTGAGATAGAACTAGGCACTTGGGCAGACCATAATCCTGTAAAAATGATGTAGAAAGGAATAAAAAAATTAAGATTGACATTGAACCAATCCATATTAAAAGAGAAAGAATTTATAGAATTAGCAACATAAGAAATGGAGCTTTTTTTTTAAAAAAAAAAGAAAATAAAAAAGAAGATACAACATTACAAAATGTATGGGATACAGCCAAAGCATACTTTAGAGGTGTAGCTATAACATACATGGTGGGGGAAAAAACAAAGAAAAAAGACAACAATATATACTGTTAAGAGAAGAATTAAAAAAAACTAGAATTAGAAATACAAATAAATTCACAAAAGAAAATACTGAAAAGACAAATGGAAATAATAAAACATAAATTAAATTTAATAGAATCAGAAAAATTGGCACAGCAAATTAAAAGAGCAAAACAAAACTTTTTTTGAAAATGCAAATAAACCAGGAAGATGGCTAGCTTACAAACTTAAAAAAACAGGAGAAAAAATGATAAACAATTTAGTAGATGAAAAAGGCTGTTTGCAATTTAAAAATGAAGCAATAAAAAAGATAATTAAAGAATATTACGAGAAACTGTATGATATAGAAGAATTTTTTTTATTAAATGTTTTTATTAATTTTGAAGTTAAACAACAACACAAGTATGATGCATTTACTTACACAAACAAAAAGAAAAGAAATAATACATCAATAATACATTTTCGGAGATGCTCGGCAGGCCCCACCTTGCCTCCACCCTCATTCACCTTCCTCTTCCTTCCTCTCCCTAAACCCACAACCTCTCCTCTTTCCTCCTTTCCACCTCCCTACATCCTATCTCCCTTCTCAACCGCCTCATCGAGTGCAGTTTGGGGTACCAGCCGAGCATCTCCTCTTTTTAATACAATTCCCTTATTTACCTATAATATATAAATACATCAATTTTTATAATTCCCCTAATCCCCTTCTCCCCTCCCCCCTTTCCCCCCTCCCCCCTAGACTTCCCAGAACCAAATACAGGGTTAATACACATCCCATCCCATATCTAAGTAACAATTAAACTAAACAAACATAATACAATCAATATTTACATACTTTAACTCTAATATCTACTCAAAACCTATGACATTTATTCATTCCATACTTTCTCTAAATATAATCCCATCTCCAACATTTAAGCTGTAAGCTAGAATACATCTAAATACCATCTATAAAACGTCTTATAAAAAATTTTCTCTTAAATTTTACACTTGAGTTTTTCCTTCACTTTCTTCACTCTTGAGTCAATACTTTCAAAGAAGTCTTCTTATCTTTCATTGGATCAACCACACCATTCCGATCACCCAGCATAGTCCAATTGAATTATTTTCTTATGCAGAAACCTATAAAATTGTTTTTATTGCTCGTTTAATACATATAGGCCAATGCCTTCTTCTTCAAAGCTGGAGAAATAAAATGAAATCCCAATCTCGAGTTGATCAAATGTTTTGAATCTCAGCGTCAACAACTTAACCATCCTTTGGCTTGTGGAGCTTATTGAGCATTCCCTGCAGATCTGTCGTTACAGATCTCTTTGGCCTCGCCCCTCCCACTGGCTCCGAGGTCAGTGAATATGTTATGGATACAACTTTTTTGTTGCACTTTCTCTTTACGCCTATAAGCGGCACGGGTCATTCTTTGCTCCTTTGGATTCACTCCCAACTTTTGTTGATTCTGAAAATCTCCTACAGATGATGACATAGCCCCAGGCAGTTCCACAACAAGTTGCTCCATCAAATCTTCCTTTGCTTTAGATGTCGATGATGATGATAAATCAGCTTTCAGGACCGATAAATAAAAATCTTTAGCTTTTTGAACCGTATTTAATCTGTATCTGGTCCCCACATAATTTACCACAATACCAAAAGGAATCTCCCATCTAAAGGGCATCTGCCGCTTCTTTAACTCCTGAGCCAAAAAAGTAAAATCCTTTCTTCCTCTTAAAATCTTAGAAGGTATTTCTTTTAAGAGTATAATATCTTGTGCAGCAATTTGAAATTTCTGCTGATAAAAAAGCTGTATAATTTCATTACGACGTACTCTTGTGGTAAAATAAACAACAACATCTCTAGGTATATTTCTCTGACGTGCAACCCAGGAATTTACTCTAAAAATTTTTTCTATTTCTCCACATATCACATCTGGGTTGCAGTCCAAAACCAGGCCAGAGCTGTGACTATTTCTTCCTTAAGTTTCTCTTGTAAGTCCTCCTTAAGACCCCTCAGAGCAAATTCCATTTCTCTGTATTGTGACATTACCATATCATTTTGAAGAATTTCCACTCCTTCTTCTACTTTCTCAAGTCTATCCTCTGCTCTTTCCATTTTCTCCACTAATTCATCTACCCGACCCTCTATACGATCAACATGAACTGCTAGTCCTTGAAAAATGTGTGATATATTTTCACAAAGTTCCTGATTTTTCTTATCAAGAAGCTCTTCTGTTTGTTTCACAGTCTGCATGAGGACTTAGCTAAAGCCTCTTGTAGATCTTTAAGTGTAATGGAAGGAGGAGGTGACGGTGGGGGAGATCTAGGTTTTTGTTGTTGAATTTGCACAACTGGAGAAGAAATAGCTGTTTTAGGCAATGCAGAAACTCCAGTACGTTTTGAAGCCATTCTGCCAAATTATTTTTAAAACTCACAACAGCAGGTATAAACTTAAAAAAGCTTGACTTAAGAAAAATTCTTTAAAGTCCTTTAGAATGTATCATTCCACAACCGGAAAAAGAGTGAAAGTTTTCCTTTTGTTACAAAGAAACAGCGCTTCCGCGGCCATTTTCTTCTCACTTTCACTTATAGCAAATAGCAAAAGTCCCAGTAAAATCTTTGAGTTAAAGTCACAATTTAACTAAAGGCACTCCGAGCTGCGGAGGAAGGTCCGGACTCCAGGGGAGTTCATAACCTTCATCCCCCCAGGATCGTTCCTGGGGGGACTAGGGAACTCAACCCCTATCCAGACCGAACTCACTTTCTCCCCTTTGCCCGGGGAGAAAGTTCCAAGCCGCAAAACAGCTGATCCGCGCTGTTTTGACAGGCTTTGACGCAGTCCCGGGCGGGAGGCTAAGAAAAAGCCTCCTTCGGCGAAGCCTCGCCACCGGAAGTCCGATATAGAAGAAATTTCATGTGAGAAAACGATTCAATATATGGAAAAAAATAATTTACCAAAAATTTCAGAAAACATTAAAACCATGTTAAATGAAACACCGGGTCCAGATGTGCTCCCGGCAGAGTTGTACAAATGCCTACAAGATACATTAAGTATACCGTTGAAAGATTGTGTAATGAACTTTTATTGGAGGCTAAACTCCCAAACACATGGACAGAAGCAAATATTACTTTGACACCAAAAAAGGACTCAGACCTGACACAGATAAAAAATTACAGACCGATATCATTACTAAATGTGGACTATAAAATCTTCACTTCAATAATAACGAAGAGACTGAAAAGATTTCTAACTGAATTTATACATCCAGATCAAAATGGATTTCTACCAAAGAGACAAATAAAAAATAATTTTAAGAGTTATAATGGACATATTGGAATATTATGAAATGCATCCAGGGAAACAATTGGCAATAGTATTTCTAGATGCCCAAAAGGCATTTGATAATGTTTCCTGGCAATTTATGACTCAACAACTAAAAACAATGGACTTTGGACAAAATTTTATAAATATGATTAAAACAATATACCACAAACAGCGAAAGTGATTGTAAATGGAGATTATACAGAGAATTGTGACATAAGAAAAGGCACAAGACAAGGATGTCCACTATCTTCATTGTTATTTATTTTAACTTTGGAAATTTTAAATAGAAATATTAGACAAGACCCAGAAATTAAAAGACTAGAAATAAAAGGTGAAACTTATAAATTGCAAGTATTTGCAGATGACTTGGTATTTATCCTAGAGCCGTGATGGCGAACCTATGGCACACGTGCCACAGGTGGCACGCAGAGCCCTCTCTGTGGGCACGCGCACCATCACCCCAGTCCTAGGTTGGGTTTTATAAAACCTTTTTGCTTTAGGCCTCCGCCACCGTGTGCAAAAAAAAAAAGTTCAATTTCAACTTCTCGCGGGGAAAAAAAGATTTAGCAAAGTTGGAATTGATTGAACTTTTTAGTCCCACCCAGTCTGCCGTTACCACCGCAGCCACACCCACCCAATGGGCCACACCCACCCAATGGGCCACACCCACCCAATGGGTCACGCCCACCTGGCACCCAACAATACATAAGTGGGTTTTGGGTTGCAGTTTGGGCACTCGGTCTCTAAAAGGTTCGCCATCACTGTCCTAGAGGAACCTTTAGAGATGATTCCTAAATTATTGGAAAAGATAGAACAGTTTGGAGAGATAGCAGGACTGAAGATAAACAGAGAAAAAACTAAAGTTATAGTTAAAAATCTTACAGATAAAACAAAAAAAAACAATGTCAGAAAAAATTGAATTACAAATAGTCAAAAAAGTTAAATACTTGGGAATATACCTGACAGCAAGATGTTCAACGATAAGAGAAGATAACTATATAAAATTACTGAATTAAATAAAACTTGACTTAGAAAAATGGAAAAACTTGCAACTGTCAATCTTAGGAAGAATTGCTACGGTGAAAATGAATATATTACCAAAAATATTGTTTTTATTTCAAACGATACCTATGAAACTGGAGAAATTGTTTTTTGAAGACTTAAATTCTCTAATTTTAAAATTTATTTGGCAAGGAAAGAAAGCTAGAATTAAATTGAAAATGTTACAAGAAGCTAAGGAAAATGGAGGTTTTGGCTTGCCATAATGGGTTTTATATTATCAAGCATCAGCACTAACATGGGTAAAAGAACGGATAACTCTTAGAAATAAAAGGTTGTTGTATTTGGAGGGACATGACTTACAACTCAGTTGGCACACTTTCCTATGGTATGGGAAAAATAAAATTCATAAATATTTTGAAAACCACTATATTAGAAATGCATTATTACTAACATGGGGGAAAATAAAATGTAAAATATACTTGAAAATTCCAGGATGGCTTTCAACAATGGAAGCATTTGTACATCCAAATTTAGTCAGTCTTGAGAAAATATGGACATATAAAGATATTCTAAACTCTGAAGGGAATTTAAAATCTAAACAAGAGATGGAAAATCAGGGTACTGATCTATCATGATGGGCATATTTACAAATGCAAGTGAGATATGAGAAAGATGTTAAATTTTACAGATTTTATAAAGAGCAGACCTTGTTTGATCAGATATTATTAACCTCTGATGAGAAACCAATTAAGAAAATGTATAACTTTTTATTGAATTTGAAAAGGAAAATGAACAAGTAAAAAAAACAATGATAACATGGGCAAAGAATTTTGGATACAATACAGACTTAGAGAAATAGCAAAACTTGTGGGAAAGAAATTATAAATTGACAACATCAACCTCTTACAAAGAAAAACCATATTGGACAAAACAGAATACTTTCAAATTTGGGACTTATTTTATCAATGGCTGGAGAAAATAATAAGTGATTAGGAATTCAATTTGTATTAGTGAATGATAAACTCAGACAATACATTTGTTGAAATAAGTACTTTTGAATTGTAATAAAAATCAATAAAAATTTATAAAAAAGAGGTGGTGACCCTTTGAGAGCTGAATGCATCGAAATTTCAATTTAATGTATGCAGATTAGTGTACATTCAAAGTGACAATAAAGTTATTATTATATTCTAAATAGAGCCCCAAGTTCCACAAATCTTTCAGGAGGTGAAAAGTCAATCACCTACAGTCAGCATCAATTCCAATAAAACAAACTGCAAAATGGAAAGAAGAAAAACAAAAGGAGAAACAACAAGCAAATAAAATAAAATGTGAAAGTACATGGCCTTGAATACCCATTACTGAGGTGGTGGATATTCTGCTATCAAATAACGACTAAGGAGAAATAATAGGAGTTACAACTTTAGAGCATACTGACTCCAAAGATAAAAGGATGGCCTTCCTACTAAGTAAATTCACTTCCAAAACTTTCTGAGTGGCACAAATACAGACAAATAACATAACCAAGAATTATCAAGTTTCTCAATTCTTTTCACTTACCTTCACAAATATCATGGGGAGTGTCTGTTTGGCTCTACTATAATGCCTTGCCACTCTGTATACTGTCTCAGGAACATAGTCCAACACCAAATTAAGATATACCTCATCTTTCTGGAAAGGAGAAAAAGCAAGAAAACAAGAAAAACAATAATAAGGTATCTATCATAACATTCATTACTATTATAGCGTAGTATAATAGTATAGTAGTATAATAGTATAGAAATTTTTAATAACTTTTTGCTAAAATTTGTTATCTGACAAATGCAAATTTGACTTATGCAACTATTTATCATATAGTTTTTTATTTAAAACAGAGGTATAGAGATATGAATATTATGAAGTAATCTCATTTACTACATTAAAGGGAAAGAATAAAAAAGAGGGAAAGTGACCAAAGAGCTCACGAGGAACTAGATAGTGAAATATATTGTAAGTATGTTATAACCCTCCCCCAACATTTTAAACATTCAAAATGTAACCTAAAAACAGATTCTATTCCCTGAAGGTACACTTACCTTTTGACCTATAGCAGGGGTATCAAACTGCCAGCCCATGGGCTGGATGCATCATGGTGAAACCGCGCCTACCCCATTGCCAGTAATGGAAAAAAAGTTGTGATACCTCACGTGACATTGCGAGTTTGACACCCCTGACCTATAGTGTCATGATGTAACATTTACTTAACTATTAAGAGGAGGTCTGCTACTAGTTAGAATATCTCTTTCTCTTTATCCACTTTAATCAGCTTCTTTCTCAAAGCATAAAGATTAATGTAGTATTTCACAAGAATGAGAAGTATATGTGTTGCTTTCAACTACATGTTTGTTCCACCAAAACGAGCCAGACTGCAAATATTGCTTCAAACATCCTGTCTTCTATGTTTTTTTTAATAAACTACTTTAAAATATGTCATGTATTGATTTAACAACTAGCCAGCTTATGTAATGTAAGACGTAATAATGGGAATGACTCGGCAGGGTCTGTGTCTCTTTAAGAGCCTTTGAATAAAGGGAAGGCTCTGCTGATGTGTTCTTGCGTACATTTATTACACAGGAGGTTAGGTTATGCAAGTTTTAGAGTGCTGCAATGGATGCCAGATCTAGCTGAAGGACTACCCATTAAGCCAGGGGTGTCAAACTGCCGGCCCACAGGCCAGATGCATCATGCCGAAACCACGCCCACCCCATTGCCAGCAATGGAAAAAAGTCACGATACATCATGACACGTCATGTGACGTTGCAAGTTTGATACCCCTGCATTAAGCAATGCTATTTATAAGGAGTCAAAGTCCAGAGTATATCCTGTAAATAAGAAAAGCTCAAGGCAAACAAACAGAGTTTTGCAGTTAGTGCACGCTGATTTAATTGGTCCTATGGTGCCCTCTCTAGGAGGGGCTAGGTACATACTAGTCTTAGTAGGTGACTAAACCAGATATGGGTTTTGCTATTTATTAAAGAGCAAAACAGAAATTCTACAACAGTTCAAGCAGTGGGTGAATTGTGTAGAGCAAAGATATGGCCATAAAGTATACCAGCTGCAAACAGACAGGGGGACAGAGTTCATGTCTGACAATTTCCAAAGGTGGCTGAGGAACTTAGGCATAGAAGTACAAATCCGTACTCACCAGCAAAAAATGGGAGTGGCTGAATGGAGGAATGGCGTATTGCAAACCATGAAAGACTCATTGCTGGCAGATGCAGGAATGAGTAAAACGTTCTGGGGGGGGCACTATGAAAACAGCCACCTAGCTAGTATATAGGGTATGGAGTGTTACTTTCAATGAAACTCCATATTATCTGTTATATGGAAGGAAACCTTCATTGGCTCATCTAAGGACATTTGGCAGTTATCCTTGGGTGCTATTCCCAAAAGCACCAGAAGGAAGGGACAGAAAAAGGCCAGGAAACTTAGGTTTGTTGGATATGAGCCAGGTTCCAAAGGGTATAGATTCACAGATGGAACAAAGAAGGTTGTGATTTCAAGGTCTACTAGTTTTGCAAAACAAAACAATTGGGACAGGGTGTGTGCTAACACTGAGGTGTTCACACCAACACGTAGTGCTAGTTCTCAGGAAGGAGAGGCTACACAAAGCCCAATGAAGGAAGAACAGAATAGCAGCTCAGAAACAGTAGGAATAGAAGAGGATAGACCTGAGGTAAAGAGAGAAGTCGCAGAAACACAGGAACAGATGATACTGAGGAGGTCTGAATGTAGCAATAAAGGCGTACCTCCTGATTGGTTCTCAGCAAGTCAGGTATAGCAGACATGTCAAACTCACGATGTCGCGTAACGTATTGGGACAGTTTTGCCATTGCTGGCAATGGGGTGGGCAGGGCTTCCGCGTGATGCGTCCAGCCCAGTTTGACACCCCTGGCGTATAGTGTAAGGTATGAACCCCGTAATTACCAAGAGATGTTATCACTACCTAAAGTAGAACAGGATAAATGGAAGGAGGCTATGGACAGAGAAATGGAGTCTATGAATGTGCATCAGGTGTTTACCCTTATGAGATTAACAGAAGGATAAAAGGCCGGGGGTGCAAATGGCTATATAAAAAGAAGGTTTTACACAATAATGAACTGCAGTATAAGGCACGGTTAGTTTTGCAAGGATTTACATAGAGAAAAAATGTTCATTATGATGAAGTGTTTGCACCAACAGTAAGAGGTGAGACCATAAGGCTAGCATTGGCTTTAGCAGCTGCACGCAGTTATACCATATATCATTTCGATATTACGACTGCATATTTAAACACTGAATTAGAGGAAAATATATATATATGACACAAGCTCCAGGTTATGAAACTAAGCACCCTGGATATGTATATAAACTGAATAAAGCCATATATGGGTTAAAACAGTCAGCAAGAAATTGGAATCAATGTTTAGATGCTGCTCTCAAAGAGTTAGGTTTTAGAAGCAGCAAGGCAGATCCATGTTTGTACACTGCACAGTATAAGGGCGCAGAATGTTTCCTGTTAGCTTATGTTGATGACTTGTGTTTTATTACTAAGAATCGCTCCCAGGTTGACTCCTTTTTCAAGCAACTTGAAAAGAAGTTCCAGTTAAAAAGCCTGAGGGAAATAAAGAATTATCTAGGTGTGGAGATAAGAAAACCAAAACAGGGAGGATATATGTTAAGCCAAACAAGGAAAATAAAACAAGCTGTTAGGAAAGTATGATATGCTAGGCTGTAACAGTGTATTAACGCCTATGACACCAAGCTTCCAAAATGATATAGCAGACAACACAGAATGTGACCAAGAAGTGTACCATTCAGCTATAGGTAGCTTATTGTATTTGTCCCAATGGTCAAGACCAGATATAGTCAATGCGGTTAGCATTTTGAGTCGGCACACTTCAGCACCCAAACAACAACACTGGTTAGGGATAAAAAGAATATTCAGATATTTAAAAGGCACAATGAACCTAGGGCTAAGGATAAGGCTATCTGATGGCTTATCATTACAATGCTATGTAAACAGTGACTAGGCAAATGAAATGCATGACAGAAAGTCAAACTCAAGGTTTGTGATATTGTTTGCTGGCACCCTAATTGGATGGAAGTACACAAAACAACCTTCAGTAGCACTGCAAACTGCTGAAGCTGAATTTATAGCATTGTCTGAAGCATGTTCTGAATTAATCTGGTATGTCCAAATTACTAAGAGATGTACATATTGATGTAAAAACTGTGCCAATATTTGAGGACAATGCTGCATGTATAAAGATGGCAACGGGAGAACACATTGGAAGCAGAAGCAAACATGTAGATATAAAATATTATAACATCACGGAGACTGTAAAAGATAAACTGATAAAGTTACAGCATTGTTCCACTGACAACAATATAGCCGATACGTTGACTAAGCCTTTAAATGCAGGCAAGCATCAAGAGTATGAAAAGGCATTTGGGTTGACAGCTGTTTAGCTTTAAATGGGAGGAGTGTCAGGGTATTAATTTAACAGCTAACCAGCTTATGTAATGTAAGATGTAATAATGGGAATGACTCAGCAGGGTCTGTGACTCTTTAAGAGCCTTTGTATAAAGGGAAGGCTCTGCTGATGTGTTCTTCTTCCGTTTCCTGCTGTAACTGTGGTTTGTTGGATTCTGCTGTACTAGTTCATGTATGTATATTATTCCTGGTGTATGATATTGTAGATAGTGTAAGATAAACCACCATTTACTATAGACCATGTTTACTGTGTTTACTCCTGGGTTATTTCGCACAATAAGACTGCATGCTCTGACAAAATACATTCTGCTTTTGTGTACGCATTATGTGTATGCATTCAGCCATCCCCTACTTTTGTTGTCAGATAATGAATTTTCAAACAGACAGACACTTTGGTCTGTTGCTTGCATTTGTTCTACACATCTGTTGACATTCTAGAATATCTTTTTTTCAACTTACCTTCTCTCCACTGGAGTAAAAGAAATAACGTAATCTGACAATGTTACAATGATCAAGCTTTCTCATGATTTGAAGCTCTCGATTCTAAAAAAAGAAAGGATATTATTTAAAAGGTCATTTTCTAAAATCTTATCACTTCATATGATTTGCTATAGGGCTTGTACATTTTGTCAGTCTGAAAAAAGATACAATATATTCTGCATTGATTTTTACTGAAATAACATGTAGTATGAATTTTTTTTAGACACTTAGACAATATGTTCAGTATTTTAAATCATTTAAAGTATATGTTAACAAAATAGGTTCAAATAAAATTAAAGCACCATAAAATTACCAGAAAAATTGGAAAGTTTAACCCAGTATTTCTCAATTCCTAAGAAAATGTGTGTCAACGCTGCAAATACTGTATATTCTTGCTTTGACAATATGCAGAACTGTCTGGTATTTATATAGTTAAACCAGCAACTGGGAAAGAGGGAGAGCATAAGGATAGCCCGGGAGAAAGAAACCGGAAGTAAATCACATCTTCCAAGTTGATTGGAAGATGTGAACCATGACCCTACAATAAGGGAGTGGGAAATGCTTGGAATGTATATGCATAGGAAGAGAAGCCAGACCTAAGCATTTCCACTATGCTGTACTGACGTCTTTGTAACCTTAATAAATGCTTTTAGGAAAAAATATGCCTGAAGGTCCTTTTAAGTGTTTCGTTAATCAGACACATGACATCATGCTTAGGTCCGCCCTCATTTTAAAACAATCTGGGGTCCCTAACCCCATCCACTGCCTCAAAGTTTGAGAGGTACTGGTAAAGATTTGGGGAAGATTTGACATGAAGGAGAAAAAATTGTCTGAGACCAGCCTCCTCCTGGCTGCAGCAGTTTCCCCAGGGGGGGGGGAAGCGACAGCCGGCAAGCCGGGGGAGAGAGGAATTTGGCAGATTTCCCAGCTGGGAGCGAGGCCAAAACTATCAGAAGAACGGACTTGGTCGTCAGACTGTGATAAGCCGAGCGCAGGCTCTGGAGGAAGCCACACAGCCTGGCCAGCAGAAACGGTGAGTCACTGTCCTGAAGACGGAGGGAATCCCAAATTGAGGCCTTTCCAGCAATGGGCACTGTGGCTTAATCAGCAGCAACTGAGCTTACCACAGCTAATAGAGGCCTTACGGCAGCTTGAGGTGATGCAACAGCCAGGAGAACTACAGCCGGTCAGCTTGCAGATGGGGGAGGCCCAGCATGTCCAGCAATCATTGAGGGGCCTACAACAGCAGAGGGCATCACCACCCCCTGCAGTCCAACAGCAGAATACACCACTACAAACCCCACTTGCACAGTCACCATTGGGAGGCCTGCAGCAGCAGGGGGCACCACATCAACAGCAGGGAGCCCAGCAGCCATGGGACCAACAACCGGGGTGGGGCCAGCAGCAACAGCCCCAGTGGGGACCGCAACAGCCTGTTTTTGCACCACCCTTCAATGCAACCTTCGATGGAGACCCAGAGAAGCTGATTTTTTTTCTCAACCAAGGGCGCTCTCACTTGAACCGCTGGGCCTACCACNGTGCCATGGTCGACGTATTTGCATCCAACCTAGAGGGAGAAGCAGCTGAATGGCTGAATAATTTATATAGTGAGCAAGCCCCCGAATTGGAAGATCCCCACCTTTTCCTCTTAGGTCTGAAAGAACGATTTGAGGACCCATCCATAGGCCTCAAAGCAGCAAGACAAATTCACAAAATAAAACAAGCCGGGAGGCCTGCGCTTGAGTACGTGTGAGAGTTCCGCAAGTTAGCAGGCCGAACAGAGGGGTGGTCCGAGCAATCCCTGGTTCAATACTTTGTTGAGGGATTGGATGATCACCTCTCTCAGGCTTGAATCTATCGAGAAGTACCTGATCGGCTACAGGAGTGGTACCAGACAGCAGTGAAGCTAGACGTTAAGCTCTCTCGCTATAAGAAGCCTCCCCCACACGAACCCGAGCAGCAACCAGAGCTACCCGGACAGCAATCACCCCCACGAAAGCCCTCAACTACGGCAATGGCTGAAAGACCCAGGCCACCAACACGCCCTTCCTTTAAGTGTTTCCGGTGTGGACAAGAAGGACATCGAGCGGCCACCTGTCAAATCCCCTACCCCCGACGGCAGAGCAGACAAGAACCAGCAATGCGAAAGAAACCTGCTCAGCAGCTAACGAGAGAAAAATCCAACCGGTTCACGCAAGAACCTGTCGCCCAGATTACACCCCACACACAGGAGGACGCTGGGACTCCGGTTGGACCCGCCCCTGCTCTACCCTCCTTTGACAGCGACAATGAAGGAGAGAACGACCCGATGGTGAGTCAACAAATCCCGCCTTTTTCACTGGCCGCCAAGCTTATAATCCCTAAGTCTGGGGCACAAATGGACTTAAATGTGCTATTTGATACTGGATGCACCCGCTGCATTATTAGTCAGCAGTTTGCAATGAGAATGGGCATACGGGCAAAACAGCTTTCCAAACCGGTAAGGTTTGAGCAAGCCGATGGCTCCCTGATGGGAGGGACTCTTGTCACACAATTAACTGAGCCCTTACGCCTAAAATAGGTGCAAACTGGGAATTTATTCGTTTCCTGGTGGCTCCAAAAATGACTGAGACAGTAATTCTAGGGTTAGCCTGGTTAGACAAATGGAAACCTTTCATCTGGTGGGAGAAAGGAATGAGAACCATGAGACTACCAATAGGGCCTAATCCCCCTCTTGAGTCAACGGATGTTGCAGGGCACCTTAGGCCACCCAATGAGCAAGCGCA
>NW_015386164.1:65590-67919 GCF_001527695.2 Protobothrops mucrosquamatus | reverse complement strand
GGTCAAAAGGTTTCATGTGAAACACCCCAACAAACCGAAAGATGACCCTTAACATATGCTTTGGTTTGCTTTACAGGATCTGTCCTTTTTGTAAGGGGGGCCGGATGTCAACGCTGCAAATACTGTATATTCTTGCTTTGACAATATGCAGAACTGTCTGGTATTTATATAGTTAAACCAGCAACTGGGAAAGAGGGAGAGCATAAGGATAGCCCGGGAGAAAGAAACCGGAAGTAAATCACATCTTCCAAGTTGATTGGAAGATGTGAACCATGACCCTACAATAAAGGAGTGGGAAATGCTTGGAATGTATATGCGTAACGGAAGAGAAGCCAGACCTAAGCATTTCCACCATGCTGTACTGACGTCTCTGTAACCTTAATAAATGCTTTTAGGAAAAAATATGCCTGAAGGTCCTTTTAAGTGTTTCGTTAATCAGACACATGACAACATGTCTTACAATATATTAGATTCCTACAAAGACTGCTTACAGAATCGAAGAGTTGAAAAGGCCCATTATATCTGTTAAATCCAACTTCCATTCAATGCAGGAATCTAAATTAAAGCATCCATTCTAGCAAGATTGTCTAGCTACCTCATGAATCCGCAAATGGAACTCTATTAATCATTTTGGGCAATTGCTTCTACATTAAGTTTCTTCCAACATTCAGCTGGAATCTGTCTTCTTTTATTCTGTGACTTACAGCCTGAGATTATATAAAACAGGACTTTACTTTTTTCTATATTGTATCTTTATCTTTTGGATAGCCTCTTCAATATTTTCTTATCAATAAGATCTGAAATTCCTCTTCATAAGAATTAGTTTCTAATTTCCTAATTATGGTTATCTCATCTCTGATCCTGCCCCAAATTCTCTAAATCAGGGGTCCCCAACCCGCAGTCCATGGATCAGTACCGGGCCGTGGCATGCCAGCAACTGGTCTGCACAAACAAGCAAAGCCCCATCTGCAGGATGCAGGCAGCACACAAAACAGCACCCCCTCTGATCTGTGGAAAAATCTTTCTCCACGTAACCGGTCCCTGGTGCCCCAAAGGTTAGGGACCTCTGCTCTAAATCCTTCTTAAAGAGTAGGGTAAGGATTGAGGAGTATTTTTGAGATGGGAGTCTCACCAAAGTAGAATAAGATAGAATGACTGTTTCCCATGATTTTCAAATTATAATTTGTTGCTGAAATCTAAATTTGTATTTGCCTTGTCTGAAGCCACATGACACTAGTGGATCAGATTCTATTTGAAATCATCTACTATTCCAAAATTTTGTTCTCAAGTATCAGCCCTAGTATTCCCCAGGCTACAGCGATGCATTTGATTTTTGCTTCCGAAGTCATGAACTCTGCAGTCATCTGTTAACTTTTATTATTATTTTCACTGTCATTTGATGCTATAAATATGTAAAGAGTGCAAGAAAGAAAAAAGCATATGCCATAGCGATCCATACCATATATGGATTATATCCAAAAAAGCCCAGACTCTCTTAAAAAGAAAATACAAATACTATGTGATAAAATTAAATATCTAATTTCCAATTGATAGTAATCAAATATTACAATGCAATCCTGCTGTTCTTTACAGAAATTAATAAATTACTTAAGTAATTTACTGTAAACATTATACAAACCAATAGGAAATAGAAATTAAATAAATTTTAATGAAGGAACATCTTTTTCAATGGTCAGTTTAACAAAAAGGGGGGAAATAAATAGCGGAAAAGAAGAAACAGAAAGGGGGAAGAATCACAAGGGCAAAAGAAGTTACATTTTGTAAGTTCCTCTGTAACTGATCATACCAAAGTCAATATAAATATATTTTCAGTTAGGAGTGGAGCTGCCTCAATTGGTTTCTGCATTTGTCTTTGTAAATTATTCCTCATTATTTTAAGTTGCCCCAATTTGCTAGGACTGTTTGAGATTGCTTGAGGTTTTTTCCTTTCCTTTTCTTTTTAGAATAGAATAGAATTGAGCTGGATGGGACCTTGGAGGTCTTCTAGTCCAGCACCCTGCTAAAGCAGGAGGACCTATACCATCTCAGACAAGTGACTGTCTAGTCTCTTCTTAAAAATCTCCAGTGATGGAGCACCCACAATTTCTGGAGGCAAGCCGTTCCACTGGTTACTGTATATACTCGAGTATAAGCCGAGTTTTTCAGCCCATTTTTTGAGCTGAAAAATGCCCCCCTAGGCTTATACTCGAGTCAATATTTTTCCCCAGTTCTTTGTGGACTTACAATATCCGAGCACCGTTTAAAGAGACGCCGAAGGAAGACGGTGCCCAACTGCGCGCCTTTCCCCCTTGGCGGGGTGGTCTTTTGC
>NW_015386164.1:52845-64217 GCF_001527695.2 Protobothrops mucrosquamatus | reverse complement strand
CAGGGAGGAACAGCCAACTGCCGGCAACCAGCCGGAACTGCTGGGGCCGGCCCGTATTGAAGAATACGGCCGAATTTACCTGGGCTGGCCGAGAAAGGCGCACCTCCAGCCTTCCCCGCAACCGGGAGAAGCCCCCTCCCTTTTGCAAGGTCGCCCCCTCCCCGCTTTTGGGGTGGGGGAGAATTGAGAGAGAGAGAGAGAGAGACAAACACACACACACAAAGAGGAGAGGGGAGCCGGCCGGCCCACCCGTTTTCCCCTTTCCCTGCACGAGCGTGTGTGGATTTCCCCCCCCCTTTTTTTCTGCCCGCCTCTCTCGCCCGCCCGCCCGGTTCCAGCTTCTCACTATCCAAGAATACCCTTCCAGCTGACGTGGGGCGTGTTATCAACTATTGCTCCTTTGTGCCAAGTGCTACAATCGCGCAGTTACCAGAGGGGTGGGATTGCAAAGAGGCCGATTAGCCCAGGCGGAAAAATGTGTGTGCTGAAAAATGCCCCCTCGGCTTATACGCGAGTCACCATTTTTCCCCAGTTCTTTGTGGCAAAATTAGGTGCCTCGGTTTATATTCGGGTCGACTTATACTTGAGTATATACGGGTAATTGTCCTCAGTGTCAGGAAGTTCTCCTTAATTTCAGGTTGCTTCTCTCTTTGATCAGTTTCCAACCATTCTTTCTTATCCTGTCCTCTGGTGCTTTGGTGAATAACGTGACCCCCTCTTCTTTGTGGCAGCCCCTCAAAAACTGGAATACTGCTATGTCTCCCCTATTTCTTCTTTTCTTTAGACTAGCCAAACCCAAGTCCTGCAGCCATTCTTCGTATGTTTTAGTCTCCAGGCCTTTGATCATCTTAGTTGCTCTTTGAATTTTTCCCAAACTCTCAACATCTTTTTTGTGATATGGTGACCAAAATTCGCTGCAGTATTCCAGGTGTGATCTTACTAGCCTTTTATAAAGCAGTACTAATACCTCGTGTGATCTTGATTCTATGCCTCTGTTTATACAACTCAGGATTGTATTAGCTTTTTTGGCTGTTGCTGTACATTGCTGGCTCATGGTTAAGTGATCGTCCACTAGGACAGGGCTTTTCAACCTTTTCACCCATTGTACCACTTTTAGGATATGGCAGTATCTGAGTACCACCAGTCGCCCAGTAAGGTGTCAAAAACTTGATGACAAAAAAAAAGGAAAAAAGTGATGAAGTATAGGTAGTCCTTGACTTACAACAATTCGCTTAGTGACTGTTCGAAGTTACAATGGCACTGAAAAAAGTGCCCCCCAAGCCAAGCCGAGCAAGACACCTGCCTGCCCACCCGGCGGCGGTCTTCCTCCTGTCCGAGGTTTTCATTGTTGTGAGCATTTCTGTTGAGGATTGGCAGCGGGGGTGGGGTGGAGGGTGTTTGGTTTTTATTCCCCCCATCTGCTGGGTGGTTGCAGCAGGTTTTGGTCACTTCACATGACCCTGGGACACTGTGACCGTCATAAATATGAATCAGTTGCCAAGCATCTGAATGTAAATCATAAGACCCTGGAGATGCTACAACATTCCAGCTGATCGGCGCTTCTTCTGGGCTCAGCGGAAGCACCAGGATCAGTGCCGAGCTCCAGTTGGACCCTGGCGCTGATCCTGGCGCTTCCACTGAGCCCTGACAGCCCCGAAGCGCTGATCCTGGCGCTTCCGCTGAGCCTTGACAGCCCCGAAGAAGCGCTGATCCTGGCGCTTCCGCTGAGCCCTGACAGCCCTGCAGCTCCAGCCATCTCTTGCTCAGGCTTGTGCGGTGCTGCCACCAGTTCAGATCATTCCCCTCCCCCGCTACCACTTTTCTAGGATGGTCGCGTACCACCTGCCAGATGCCAATGTGCCACAGGTGGTACCCGTACCACTGGTTGAAAAGCCCTGCTTTAGCCAATGGTTTATTTCTAGAATACTTTTTTCCCTCAATGGGTGTTGGCTTTTCGTTGGGAGTACGGATGAGAACACTACTGTGCTCCTAGTTCTTAACCTTATTGCCTAGGCCCTAGTTGTTTGTAATCTCTCACTATTGTACTCAGGTTCTTTGTTGTGTCATTCGTCCCAATGTGGAGGAGGAGGAAAGGGTAATAATCAGTAGGCCTAATTATTTTGGTTAGGTTCTCAGCCACATCTTTGATTTTTGCTCCAGGGAGACAACATACCTCCCTGGATTGTATGTCTGGTCTGCAGATGGATGATTCCGTTCCTTTGAGGATAGAATCTCCTATTACCAACACTCGCTTTCCTTTGGGGGGGGCTGTAGTCTGGGGTGCTTTTGTGATTATCTCTGGTGTATTTGTTGATGTGACTTTTTAAGGGACATTTGAAGTGACTTTTTTAGGGATATTTGAAGTTGTTTCTTTGCTAGACGTCTGCATGTTTTCTTTGAGGGGGAGGTTATGGGTCTGCGCGTTTCCATCTAAGGCAGATGTGTCAAACTCGCGATGTCACATGACGTTGCGCAACGTATCGGGACGGTTTTGCCATTGCCGACAATAGGGTGGGTGCGGCTTCTGGATGACGTGCCCGGCCCGTGGGCCGGCAGTTTCACACCCGATCTAAGGGAAGAAATTGGTTGCAGTTTTAGTGGGGCTGTTTCTGGTTGGGTTGGGTTGGGTTGGATTGGGCAGAAGGGGTTTATTAGTTGTATGCTGCTTCTTTCTTTTGAGTATTGTGTTTCCTTCTACATGTCACATACTTCCATTTTAACTCTTTAGAGCAGACATGTCAAACTCGCGACGTCACGTGATGTCGCACAATGTATCGGGACAGTTTTGCCATTGCCGGCAATGGGGTGGATGCAGCTTCCACGTGATGCGTCCGGCCCATGGGCCGGCAGTTTGACACCCCTGCTTTAGAGCTTAAAGTTCAAACAAACAAGTTTTAATCATTCAGTCATGATATGCTATATTTCTCTGCATGTAATCAGCAAGGATCAGCAAGGCAGCAAGTACAGGTAGTCCTTGACTTATGACCATAATCAAGTCCAAAATTTATGTTGGTAAGTAAAACATTTGTTAAGTGAGTTTTGCCCTATTTTATGACCTTTCTTGCCAGAGTTGTTAAGTGAATCACTGCAGTTGTTAAGTTAGTAACATGGCTGTTAAGTGAATCTGGTTTCCCCATTGACTTTGCTTATCAAATGGTCGCAAAAGGGCATCACATGACTCCAAGACATTGCAACCATCATAAATATGAACCAGTTGCAAAGTCTCTGAATTTTGATCACGTGACCAAGAAGATGCTGTAGTGGTGATAAGTGTGAAAAACAGCCATAAGTCACTTTTTTCCAGTGCCGTTGTAACTTTGAACAATCACTAAATGAAATGTTGTAAGTCAAGGACTACCTGTACAGTATATACTTTAGAACACTAGCTTTTTCTGCTAGCTTGTAAAGTCCTGTTTCTGGAAGCGTAAGTTAAATGCAACTGCTCAGTGGGGGATACTTGATTCAGAAGCAAGGCAGGATTGAAATGGAAGAAGCTGCCTCCCTTCATGTAACTTTCAGGGCTGTGAAGAAATGCCAGAGGCCCTATGTGGGTGGTTGGGAGCCAAAGCAGACAAACAGCTTATACTGGATCAACTTTTTACAATGACGGAACCTGCAGATGTGCTGAATCAATCATGTTTCTGACATCCAGGAGGGCAGAGTATTTCCTACATGTTTTACTTCCAATATGCTTCACATCTGCTGTCTTGCCTTCTGCTTGTCTATCATTTTTATTGAAAGTTGCTTCCACTGTCTCCTTCTGCTGAAAGCTGCCTTCCTTTGAAGTAATAAAGCCTCATTTATCCAGGGCTCCAGTTGTTCAACGTTTTCCATCAAGAACTATTATTTATTTATTTGATTTCACCCCATCCCACTTTTATTACTTTGTAAGTAATTCAAAGCTGTGAATATACCTAATACTCTTTCCTCCTATTTTTCCCACAACTCTTGGGCTGAGAGTGAGTAACTGGCCCAAAGTCACCCAGCCAGCTTTCATGCCTAAGGCAGAACTTAAACAGAATTCACAGTAACCTGGTTTCCAGACCAGCACCTTAGCCACTACACCAAATTGGTTCTCTTCTGAAATGATTTTGAAGAGCCCTACCAACATAACATTTACATGAGACACAATACAGTATTCAAAATACAAAATGAGAGAGTGCTAATGTATTTATAAGTCTTGGTTAAGAGATTAGTTTCTGATTGATTATACATGCATAGAAAAATAGCTTCCATAAATTAAACACTGCCAAAATCCCATGAGATAGCTAACTCTTGCAAATTCTATTTTCATATGAGAATTCATGTGATTGTGGCTATTTTAAGAAAAATCCATAACTTAAACAACAGATCCTTCCAAGTAATTGTTTTTTGGAGAGTGGTAGAAGCAAAAGATATCAGCTCTCTTGGATGATAGTAAATAATGGGGAAGAGGTGGGTGGGGACAGTAACCATCAAATGACGAAGCTGTGTGCCCTATCAATGTCAAATGCTCATCTAGGACTTCAAGAAAATGGATTTTTATAAAAAATGGAGTATCTAAAATCAAAATATTAACAGCCCAATTGCAAACAATTCAAATGAGGAAAAAATCATGAACAGCACAACAAACCAATGTGGACAATTTGTGGAAGACTGTAGAAGACATTTCAAGACAAACTCTTATCCTTAAACTCTTGACCACTTTGCAGCATAATCATAGACAGCTGGAATTTCAAAACAGAACAATTAGCCTATTCCTGCTATGGAAACACTAATAAATGAAGTACTAACATCGCCAGAATGTTCAGAGAATGCCAAGATTATCATCCCAGCCGCTTCTTTCCATATAGCTGACTGCAAATTTAACTTATGAAAGGAATTTTCAAGGTTTTTTTTAATGTAGCTCTTTTGTCCTCAAAGCATTGCAAATAAATATTTTCATGCTTCTGTGGATTTTTTTTTCCAGGAGCTTCATTTTTTGCTTTGGATGGTTGAAAAGTTCATTTGTTTGTTCGCTTTAATATCATTTTATTTCAGTTTTCAGCATCTAATAGTTACTTTTATAAATGATTCTCACTAAAAGATGATAAACAATTTTCTATAACTTGGATTATTCTTTTAAACACATATTTTAATAAATGAACTAAAGAGAAAAGAATTTTCCCTTTCTCCCTCACTGGAAATAACAATATTACAGTAGATTATTTTTAAAAGTATGACAGGGATATTTTGCAGTAACTATGATTTCTTTCTGATGTCCATGTCTTTGGCCTTTTATTTCTTTTTATCTTTTTTATTGGAATGGTTTTGTTGTGATACATGAAAACTCAAATCGCCAATCACTTTTTTCTGTTGCTAGTACAGGTAATCCCCAAGATACGAGTGTTCCCTTAGCGAATGTTCGAAGTTACATGATAAACGCCCCTAATGTTTATGAAAAAGTCCCAAAATTACAAATGTTGCCACACCATGGCAGTCATTCACCCTTACAAATGACTGGAGTGGCACTGCAACATTCACCCTGGCTATTTCCTCTCCCCCTCCCCACTTGGGTCTCCCTACACACTAGGCCTGTGGATACTCACCTTGTGAAGATTGAGAGATCCTTCACTTTCTTGACTGCTCCAGGCCTTCAGTGTGTTTGCAGAGAATGGAGGCCTAAAGCAGTGGTTCTCAACCTTTTTAATGCCGCGACCCCCAACCAGTCGTAAGTCGAGGACTAAACCGGTTGTAAGTCGAGGACTAAACCTGTCATAATTCGAGGACTACCCAACCGGTCGTAAGTCGAGGACTTTCCCTGCCCGGGAGCACCGCGCATGCGTGGTTCCGCCCCCTGCATAGCTGGCAAGTGGCAGAGACGGAGCAGGCCGGCCACCAGCTGGCCCAGCTCAATGGAGGTAAGGCACCCACCGGAAAAGGGGAAAAAATGGCGGACAGCCTTGCTTGGCGACCCCCGTGAAATGGTCGATCGACCCCAAATGGGGTCGCGACCCATAGGTTGAGAACCGCTGGCCTAAAGTAACGCAAGATTACACGAGATCAGTGGCGCAAGATCTCACGCTACTGACCTCTGTTCTCTGCAACAGAGAATGGAATGGAAGCCAGGGGAGGCTTCCATGAGCCTCTGGAGGCCTGATCCAGGTGTCAGAGGCCTTTTCCGGGCCATTGCCACCTAGAAAGGAAGCCAGGGTATGCTTCCAAGTTCCTCCGGAGGCCTGATCTGGGCGTCTGAGGTCTTTTCCAGGCCACTCCCGCCCGGAAAGGAGGCCGGGGGACTTTTGTGTGCTTCCAGAGGTCTGTTCTGGACCTCGGAGACTGTCTTCCAAGCTACATGCAATCATAAATCTCATGCTAACTATGTTATTTTAAATGCACAAAAAACAGTGCTGGTTTTACATCCATTTATTTTTCCAATAGTATATCTGCAGCAATTAAAGTCTTAAATCAGCTAAGATCTGAGCCTAGCTCCTTTTTGGAGCTCAGCTAGGCCCCCCCAACAATCGTTCCTTTGGAAAGAGTTCAGTTTAAGTTTTTGACAACCATCTTTCAAGCATCTCACTGTGTTTTGATCATGGACCTTCACAATGAATCTGTCCTAGTTAAAGTGAAACTTCTTTCTGCCTGGACTTTCATCTTGTTTTACTGGCTTAAGCTCTCCTTTTTTCCAGTTGGGTTGGTCCCTTTAATTATGACTGACTGCTTCTAGTGTTCCTTGAGTTAGGAAAACATGCCAAATTGCAACTTTATGGCTTTTCATGACCAGACATCACCGTGATGGGTTATGAACATGCACAGCTGATCTCAAAGGGGGGGGGGGCGTTAATTTAGACCTGCAAGCAGACTTTCCAGCACTATCCAGAAATATCTTCTTGACACTGCATATTTTCTTCAACCACAATCCAAAATATCTCAGTCACATAACAATCCCAAAATTCAGAAAGGTTTTATCCTTAACCAGATTCCCAACAGCCATTAACAGAAGGAAGATACCAAAAAATTCCCTTCAGAGACTGTGTCCATGCAGTTGAGGAATAATTGAACCAATGGAACATGTTATTCTCTACTGCTCTCTCTATGCAGATGCTCACCGGGAATTATTATTTCCACTTTTTACTAAATATCTGGTAATTCCAATTTGTTTTATCTCAAGATATTATTATCAGATCAATCTGATTTTATTTCACTGAACACAGCCAAGCACTGTTCTATTGTCTGCACAGTATACCATAGTATTAACTTTAACCCTTTTAAATATTTTAAAATACCGGTAACTAATTTTTCCTTTTATATTAATTAATCGTGACTCTTGTGTTTTATTTTCTGATCTTTGACTGAATAAAGATAATTTGATTTAGTTTGATAATTTCAGTAACCACCCCTGAATCAATAATTCAAAAGTGTCTCTTCCCTGTGCCCAGCTTTTACAGATTTACATTTCACCAGAAAGATTACTGCTTTAATATTCTGAACTTTACTGTCACTAACACTGCAAACTTTTCTTTCACATATTAAGAATATTTTTTCTACTTCAGTTTTCACAATGTTAACTTTTCCCATTACTTCCCAAATTCTTTTTTAGCACTAGTTAAGCACACTAAATTTTTAAACCAAACTTTTCATTTTGAATGTATATCTTTCAGATTGAAATTTGCTGCAGTACCCACTCTATTTAATTTTCTAAATATAAACTATGTATTTAGCATCACTAATACTTGTCCTGTTCAACAATATGCATTTAGTTAATTGGATTTCAGTTTTCCATTTTCTGTTTCCTATTATGCAGTTGCTTCATTTTTCATATTGTCCATCTGAGGTAAAGTTTAAGTTGTTTGAAGCTGGTACTTAATGAACAATGAATTCTTGGTAAAATTCATTTTTGTTCAACAATGGCAAAGATTGCCTTAGAAAATGGTAGGGTCTCCTTTCTTGAAATGTTTAAATAGAAGATGGATGGCCATCTCTTGGGGATTCTGTAGTAATATATTATTGACTGGGGAAAGATTTGTATTAGATGATCTTCAAGATTCTTTCCAATTCTTAATATTTTATGATATTGTAATTCAATGTCCAAAGTTCTAATGCCCAAGAAAGAACTGCAGTAAGAAAAAATACTTTGGTGACTATAGATTTGAAATATGTTTCTTCATATTACATATGAGTAAATACGTTTTCCATTATGAACTTTGCTTGCAGCAACTCTAAAAAATAAATACTACTTGCTTGCTCCAAAGAAAACTTTGAGTAGCAGCAGTTTGCATGTTTTTGCATTTCAAAATATTAACACAGCAACGTTCTCAGCAAAGTAACTCAGCAAATAGTACAACCAGAAGCCTCAGAAAAAAACACTAACACGAGTAACACCCAAGTGTCTACAGAGCCTGCAAAAGAAGAACACTAAATGCTGAGAGGGGGACAACAAAGACGACTCAAGAACCAAATTTCATTCTAATTTCTCTCTACATATTCCATAACAGATAGTCCAAAATGGCCAGCTTCAGTCTGAGCAATTAGTTTTATAAATGGTACCCTCCCTCACCCACTTCTAAACGCAGCCAGGTGGCCACTATATGTGACACTACATAGTCCTACAGTTTCATGTAGCAGGGCTTTTATGCTTTCATTATGCTCCCCTCTCAGCCTCAGGCCAAGGAGCAGAAAAGTAGGATTACAGTATTTGCAAATGCTAGAGAAATTCTTCTAAAATCCAAGTAAATCATGATTTTTAAAAAAGTAAAATGATTACTAGAACATTGGAACCATTTGTTCACAAATGGCCTTGTTTTAAGCTTTGATTTGGCTTTGATTAAGCATTTTGTTTTAGATTGAAATTGTCAGTTTCAGATTTTTAAAGCTTGCACTTCTCATTAGAGGAAACAAGCATACAACCTTTATTATGAGGAAGTTTTACTTATTCCTTCTTTCTCTTTTTCCAAGTTACATGGGGCATGGATAAAGGCAAGTCTTCTTAGTAACAGTCTTTCCTTTATAGAACTCTTGCTTGAGAGAAGTACGTGCCACTCTTACCTTCGTGGTTTTGCTTAAACAACTTAAAATGGTTTTATTTCACCGTACCTTTGCCTCAAGCTTAATGAGGGTTCAATTATTTTTTTCAATAAGAATTTTAGTTGTTTGTAATGTTGCTGTTGCCGCTGGCCGTCCTCTCGCGCCCGCCAACCTGGAGCCCTCCATCCTCATCCCGGCACCTCTTGCCCTCTCCCAGCCTCCCCTCTGGGACCTGCCCGCCCCTCCAGCCTCCTAAGCGCCATTGCAGCGGTGGAGTCGCGGGAGCCCCTTTCCACACCGCGTAGCCCTTCACCGCCAAACCCTTCCCCGATTCGTCGCACACAAGAGGGGCGCGGCCGGAGCGCCAGCTCCTGCTCAGAAGGCGCCGCTTCTCCCCTCCCGGGCCGGCTGGCTGGCCTCCGACGCACATGTGGGCATCGCCGCCGACTCGCCCTCTTCCCCGCCGCTTGGCCGCTTCTGAGACCCGGAGCCCGGCAAGCCGGGAAGGAGCTGCTCCTGCCCGCCAGTCCCAGGGCTGCGCCGGGCGCCAGAGGGCCGAGGCGGCCTCCGACGGCGAGGGAGGTGGGCCGGGTGGTGGGGGGAGGCTCTGGCGCGGCGGACGACCGGGCAACCAGGAGACGTGGGCACCAGCTCAGCTCAGCTCCCTCTCTCTATTTCTCTCTCCCTCTCAAAGATCCTTAAAATCCTTAAAAGTTATGCTTGGGCGGAATATTTTTTTCTTTTACAGATGGCGTGGGTGGGCCCGACATTCGCGGGCAGGCAGGACCACACCCGCTGAGCCGTCACCTCCCCACCGCCCTCCACGCCAGCCGGCTCAGTCGCCAGACCTCCCAGCTGACAAGCGCAGGAGTTCGGCGCTGCGGCGGCTTCCCCTTCGCCCTCCGCACCGGCCAAAGCTTTGCCTGACTTTTTCTTTTACAAATGGGGCGGGTGGGCAGGCAGGACCCCGCCCGCCGAGTCGCCGCCTCTCCATCGCCCTCCGCCAGCCGGCTCCGTCACCAGACCTCCCAGCTGACAAGCGCAGGAGTTCAGCGCTGCGGCGGCCTCCCCTTCGCCCTCCGCACCAAAGCATTGCTGGATGTTCCAGCTGACCGGCACAGGTCCGGGGGTCGTCAGCTGACGTGCGAAGGGGAGGCCGCCGCAGCGCCGAACTCCTGCGCTTGTCAGCTGGGAGGTCTGGCGACGGAGCAGGCTGGCAGAGGGCGATGGAGAGGCGGCGACTCAGCGGGCGGGGTCGTGCCTGCTCACCCGCCCCATTTGTAAAAGAAAAAGTCAGGCAAAGCTTTGGCCAGTGCGGAGGGCGAAGGGGAAGCCGCCGCAGCGCCGAACTCCTGCGCTTGTCAGCTGGGAGGTCTGGTGACAGAGCTGGCTGGCGGAGGGCGATGGAGAGACGGCGACTCGGCGGGCAGGGTCCTGCCTGCCCATCCGCCCCATTTGTAAAAGAAAAAGTCTTCCGCCCAAGCATAATGCCAGCAGTTCTGTGACACGGGGGCTTGAGGCACAGAGGCATGGGACGCGGAGCGCTGCCGTGGGAGGCAGCAGGACAGGGGGGAGGGTTTACCTGCATCCTGCCAGCCAACCTCTGGAAGCCTGCCTGAATGAAGACTTTTAGGGGGTGTGGAAAGGGAGACAGACTGAGGACTGTATTAAGACCATAAATGGCTGCTTAAGGAGAGTGGAAGGGAGGCGAATTCGGGGTGGAGCAGAAAACACGGGGGAGGGGGGGAAGGCATTAGGAAATAAGCACCAAGGTACCTGGTGCCTTGCAAGGGATTCCCAAGTGTTCCACAATTGTTTTTCCTCTCTCCTCTGCGCAAGAAAAAGTTTTGCGGCGTAAATCTGAAATGAGTCCCTGGGGCGGGCTGAGCCTTGCTCTGCGCCTGCGCTCTTCACACGCCTCCTGCAGGGCACATTTGGTAAAGTTCGTGCATGCAGGCTGCCGCCAAGCAGAGGGAGTAGCACAGCTAAGGAAAAGGGTAAAAAAAAAATGGCGGACTGCGTTGTTTGGCGACCGTGAAATGGTCGTTCGACCCCAAATGGGGTCGCGACCCACAGGTTGAGAACCGCTGATCTATTCAGACCACAATTATCAAGAATAATTTGGAATGGGACTTCCGGTGGCAGGCGCCTTCGCTGGACGCAGCTGTTTGCTGCTCCCGCCTGTTTTTGCGTAAAAGCCGTTTTGACAGCCTGCATCAGCTGTCAAACGGCTTGATACCTCTCCCCTGGGCATAGGGGGAAAGGTGAGCTGCCCGAGGTAGGAGTTGAGTTCCCGAGTCGTCCCTTGTGGACGATGTAGGTGAGAACTCCTCCGGAGCCTCGGGATTCTCCGCGATCCAGGACGTCTTCGCTATAAGCGAAGCTAG
>NW_015386164.1:13490-45590 GCF_001527695.2 Protobothrops mucrosquamatus | reverse complement strand
TAACTGCTGCCCGTTTGCTGATAGCTCAAAACTGGAAGAGTAAAGCTTTACCTACAATAGAGGACTGGAGAGTGAAGGTTTCGCATCTTGCTGAAATGGCAAAGATTTCGGCTTATTTGAAGGATCACTCAAATGAACAATTTTTATCAATATGGAGAAGATGGATTGTTTATATTCAAAATAAGCATAGAATGGTGGATTATAGGTTAGGTTTTTAGATAAAACATTTTCTCTTTTTATACATATATATATATTTCACCTACTTATGTAGAATTACATTTTGTGGAGTTAGGGATATTAATATAAGGTTACTTTTAGATGAATAGTATCCTGGGATTAGGTTTGGGAAGTCCGGGTGGGGGGTGGGGGGGGGGTTTTCAATTGTGATGTGTTCTTTTTTTTTATGTTGAAAATAATAAAAAAAAAATTTGAAAAAAAAAAAAAAGAATAATTTGGAATGATCATACATACATCTGATTTTTTATAAGTAATTATTTTCCCCACTAAATTCAGTGGCTAAAAATCTTGTCGTAACTACATGGCTCTATGATGAGAATACCCAAAAAAATCTAAGGGGAGAGGAATCTAAACTCCAGAGAGATAATTTTTATCTCCATGAATAAATGTACGTAAGTATACATACAGTAGCATTTTGTTCAATGGTGAGCCAAGTATTAACTGGACGCTCACAAGCAAAACAAGAGCTCAACAGCACCTTCCCACACAACAGGTATCAAGAGGCTTAGTTTCTTCAATACTGGATTTAGCATAAAGCCAACAATAACGTTATACTGCATGTATTTGTGTAAACCCTTTTTAAAACTGTCCAGCCGAATACCACTCAATTCATGATAAAAAATCTCATAAGTGGTTTTATACACTTCATTTTTGTCTGCTTTGAATATTGTCATTCAGCTTTAAATGACTCTGGATTGCAAAATTGGAGGATAGAGACAAAAACATTTTTCTATTTTCTTTCTTCATAAATATAACTGTAAAGACTTTAGCACATCTCTTTACATAACACCTTCCCCAACATTGAAAAATTCCCTTAAATATGTTGAACGCTGTAGCCACTAAATATTTGATCACCCTTTTCTGTGCCATTGAATTTATGAAATATCAGAATTGTCTAGGAAAAAAATCATTACAAATTTATCAGATATGTCTCTGGCCATTTTTTCCTGCATTGCAAGTCCCAGTAGTGAGTCCCCAAGGTGCTTTTTCAGGAGGGAACTGGAACTTTCTTGTTTTTCTTTGAAGATGTTTCACTTCTCACCCAAGGATGGTGAGGAATGGAAGGATAGATGTTGGTCATTAGCATTTTTTTAGAGAGTTGTTGAGGTCATTTGGAGGTTTTCTGTGTCCTCGGGGTCACCTGAGTAGTGCAAATGTGTATGGAGCCTTCTTGACTTGCAAGGTGTTTTCTGCGCTGTGTCCCTTCATTGTTGAAGATAGCACAGGCTGTTGGAGATGAGTCTATGTTCTCTGCATCTCAAACGGAAGCGCAAATTGTTCCTGTAGGACCAAGGTGGTGAACCTATGGCACACGCGCCACAGGTGGCACGTGGAGCCGTCCCTGCGGGCACACACGAGCAGATCTTTGCCTCCGGCTGGGGCAGTTCCGGGCAAGGCGGGCGGCGCTTTGGCAGGAGGCAAGCACACCGCCAGGGCTGAGGCCGAGAGGCACAGATCTGTGCCATGCCAAAAATGGCCATTTCCCACCTTGTGAGTCGCGGTTAATGGCTGATTTTGTTGTGGCATGGATCTTTGCCTCAGGCCGGGGGCAGCTCCAGCAAGGCGGGAGGCGCTTCAGCGGGAGGCGAGTGCCGCCAGGGCTGAAGCCGAGAGAAGGCAAAGATCCACAGCATGACGAAACCAGCCATTAACTACGACGCACGAGGTGGGAAACAGCCGTTTTTGACGTGGCGCAGATCTAGAGCTGCGACCCTGGCATTACGAGCTGTGGGGGGAGAGGGGGGAATGGGCCGCAGAGCCCGGATGGCCAGCAGCGACGAGGGGAAGCCGGGCTGTCTCCTTGCCGCCACCCGGTGGCCATCCGGGGATTCTGGGCACGGGCGGCTGTCCTGCCCTGCTGGGCACCCCTCCACAGCCTCAGTCAGGAAGCCTCCGATGGGGCTCCGTCCTCCGTGCAGAGCGAGGGTGCAGGCCAAGGACCATGTGGTGAAAAGAAGGTTAGAGTCGAGGAAGTGGTTGCACTTATCTGCTACACGTGCACCTTACTTGGAGGGGAAAATCTGCACCTCCAAAGGAAAAAAAAGAAAAAGCTCCAACTTGACGGAAGGCAGGAGGGAGAAGTGAATGTGCCGCAGCAAGCTTGCTTCGTGAAAAGGCCACTACTCCTTTCTGGGGGGGTTTCTACCCCCCTCCAAAGTCGTTCTCCGCTTAGGAGCGACCCTCTCTTGGGCTGTGTGGATGCGGCATGTGATGGAAAAGCTGTAGCTCGAATTTTCAAAACCAGTTCGGCCTCTTCTACCAACTACCAAAGACTCTTTGGGATTTGCTCTTTGGAGAAAATTTCCCGAGTAACTAGTTGCAGGGCAGGTGCGCGCAGTGTAAGCAGATGCCTCTTTGAATGTTTGTGTTGGGAAGGCGAACTGTTTGGGGGGAGGAACGAGTTGGGCTGCCTTTCGTTCAAGGACCAGGATTTTGCAACCGCTCAGCGCGAGTTGAGAGAAGGCGAAGAAAAACAAACTTGGCTTCTCAGATCCGACTGCTGGAGAGCAAAGGTTGGGGGGAGCCGAGAAGGTTTTGCCCTCTGGAATGAGTTTTCCTTCTCTGAGCCTCCCACACTACCTTATGGATCAAACTTAGCAGGGAGGTGCCTTCACGCTGATTTGCCATTCAAAAACGTACATTTGTGCCCGTCCCCTTTCTTGTCCTAACTTGGCTTGCAAAATGGAGTCCATTTGCGCTTTGCAGAAGCTCGCGGCGGGGCGGGGGAAGACGCATGTGTTTGCACTTTGGAGAAAGGGAGAGAGAGAGGAATGAATGAATGAAAGAAGGAAGGAAGGAAGGAAGGAAGGAAGGAAGGAAGATGGGAATAGAAGAAGGGGGAGGCACATGACCCTGGGGATGCTGCAACAATCATAAGTGAAAAATGGTCATAAGCCACTTTATTCAATACCTTTGTAACTTCGAACAGTCACTAAGTTAACTGTTGTAAGTCGAGGACTACTGTACTTTATCACTTTTTTCCTTTTTTGGGAGAGGGGTCATCAAGTTTTTGACACCTTGCTAGGCGACTGGAAAAGCTCTGAGCTAGAGTACTTGGATTGCAGCTGCTTTCTTGCAGGTATGTGGAATGGCGTGGGACTCACAGGTTTTGCAAAGTTAAGTGAGGAAGTTGGTTACAGCTTATTAGGAAAGATAAAATAGACAACCAAGAATGCTTTACTGACCATTCTTTGTCCAGATTTTATATCAGTTTCATCTGCTAGTATAGGCATTCTGCTTCAGATTTCTGTTATTTTCAGCATCTGGTAAAATGAATGAGTACTTTTCCAACAACCTGTAAAATCCAAGACACTGTGGTTTCATTGTTTAATTCCCTCCTTGTACAGTAGTGGCCAAAATTGTGGAAACCTTTTGGGAAAAGTGTACAGTAGAAATGCCACCTTTGGTTAAGTTTCCACCAATTTTTCTTCTAATTTCTTTATAACTGTAGCCTTGTTCACTTAATAATACTATTTTACATCGCTTTCTGGGCGGCCAGTCAACTCTGCACCATTACTTTAATTTTATTACGTTTTACAAGCTCACTAAATGAAAGAACACAAAAAAACCCAACCAACTTGATAGCGATCACATAACACACTGACAAATGTCCTCCTCTCAGCTTCAATACATGACATCAATAACTGAATCCTACTGTGATCTGATTGGCTCATTGCTGAAACAAGATGACAAGCCTCCTGCCCACTGCTCTACCCGCCAGAGATCCCCTGGATCTCCCCCAACCCTGCACAGCCCCCACAGGCATCCCTCCTCAGGAGCAACATTGAGGTGCCCATGCCTACCCTGGCCACGCCCACCCACGCTGTCATGATTACCAAAGCTACGCCCACTCGGTGGGCCATGCCCACCCGGCACCAGGCGATGCATAAGTGGGTTTTGGGTTGCAGTTTGGGCACTCAGTCTCTAAAAGGTTCTCCCCCACTGGTCTAAGGGAACCTAAAGCTCTCCATTCAGACTGGGGGAATCTAGAATGGTTCTATGACTTTTTAACGTGTACTTGAAACTGCTATTGTTCACTGTATGAAAGGAAATGCCAGAATACTAGTGGAAAACAACATACTCTGGTTTGTTGGGGGGTTAGGGTTGATAACCGCTCCACGCACACATGCACGCATTGGCTGTCCTGTCGCTTTCATGTCTCCGTTGCTAGGCCACCGGTCCTGCCCCGCCACAGTCATTTGGCGCTTTGAGAACAGAGGGCGGGACTGGAAAAGCCCTGGCCGGGTGGGGGGGTGTATGTGCATACTTGAGTTTCCCTCCGAATGCTCATACTTCCACGTCGCCAGAAAATGTGTGAAGGTGCCCGCAGGCTCACCTCAGGAGAGCGCTGCCCATGCGGGAGATGGGAGAGTTTTGTCGTCATGGACATGGAAGCGGTAGACCAGCCAATGCGTGCATGGAGCGGTTATCAACAGCCGTAGAGACGAAGGCGCGAGGCGGCTGGTGTTTTAACGTGCCCGTTTTTGTTGCTTTGGCTGCCACTGTGACATTGGACGTGTCGCTAGAGAACTGCAGCATGACAGCCGAAGTATTTTGTGGTCCATAGCAGAACACGATGGCGTGCTCTGTTGGCATGACATGCTTGCTGAAAGTTTAGCAAGTTAACCCAATTTTGTACATTTTTTACGATGCGGATCTAATGAACTAATCCTGGAAGATGGGTGTGCCCAGTGGGTTTAAAAAAACTAGTCCAGGGCTTCCTCTGAATCCAAAAAGTAACATTAAGTCAATAAGCTGCAATTAAAAATGTTGTGCAAATGTAGCCAGCATCTCTATAAAGAAAGTGTTTCGACGTTACGCTTACCACCCAAGCAGCAGCACTAGGCAGCCGAGTCCCACCAAAAGTTTGTGGGAGTCGGCTGCAGACATGTATGAATAGCACTGTAAACGAAAGCTTTGCTGCAACCACACACCACTAGTTTGGAATTCCAGGAAGCCTTTGTACAAACTACACACAAATGCCTCTGTATACACACATCGGTAGGGATGTCTCTTGATGCCAAAATGCAACATCTGAAGTGGGGCTGTTTATGCAGTAAACTGTAGCAGGCAGGAATGGGGCTGTGTTATTTGCCAAAATTACTTTGGTTAGACTGCACACGGTAGTGGCGAGTTTCTAGGCTGAGCTTAACTGTGGCTGGCTACTTTGCAGCTACAGGTAGTCCTTGACTTACAACTGTGGGAAGAATCCAGAGAAAAAAATATATAGGGGAAATATTAAAAAGGCAGAATATATTTCCCCAAAGGATTTTAAAAGCAGAAACCAACCCACCCAGTCTCTCTGCGCCAGACAGAAACCAGGTCTGCAGAAATGCAGATGTGATAATCTTATCAGAAAGATTGGAGTCAGAAAGTTGGGATTAAAAAGAAAGATCCCTAGAATCAACAATCCCTCACACCAAAAATTCCAACAGTCATCAGCCACAGCCCCAGGGAAGCAGGATATGACCTTTGGAACATAATAGGATTAATCTACCACCGTCAGAATACCAGAAGGGCACACTGAAACTCAGGTCAAAATACATGACACAGGAAATACAGAGCCTCAAATAGGAACAGGAAACAACCTCAAGAGCCCCAGAAGGTATAAAAACCCACTCCTTGCTACATGCGGTCAGATTTTTTTCCGAGAGCCATCTTTCTGTCTGGCTCTCCTCTTCAATAAACTACAATCTTCTCTCTAAAGCAGTCGCCATGTTGTTTATTCCCGGCTTCGACTGCCAACCTCTCCCTCTCCCCTTGTCCCTTTTTGGGCACAGAGAGAGGGAGGGAGGGAGGGTGGAGGGGAGGGAAACAGGAAGAAAGAAAGAGAAGGAAGGAGATGGGAATGAAAAGGAGGGAGGGAGGGAGGGAGGGAGGGAGGAAGGAAGGAAGGAGATTGGAATGAGAGGGAGGGAGGGCCTGAGGGAAATCCTGCCTTAGCCCTTGGCCACCAGCAGCCCTGTTGCCCTTTTGCCATCCCCTGGTGGTCTCCCATCCTATTGCTGAGGATGCTTTGGTTACAAAGTCAGGTCTCCTCGTATGTAGAGAAAGTGGGCCTCCTTCTGACCCACGCACTTTGCCCTCCTGCACCCACCATGAGCAACTTGGCCCAGGAGAGTGAGCACAGCAGCAGCAGCCTCAAGGAGGAGGTAAGCGCAGCTGGGCGTCCTCTCGGGGAAATGCAGCTGGGCTAGGCAGGGCTGTGGGGTCCCGGTGACATGGGAGCTCAAGGACCAGGCTGGGCGCTTGACCTCCACTGCCCAGGGCTCCAGACAGTCTGTGTCACCGTCTAGGGCCCCCCTGCATGGCCTGAGAGGGACAATAAGGTTCCTCCAGTGGACCATGCCCTGGCGCTTGCCCTGGTTCCACCCCCCTCCACTGGAGACCCTCAGATCCGCCCCAGACCTGCACAGGCGCCCCTGACGCAAGTGACGTTGAGCTGGCCATGCCCACCCAGTGGGACATGCTCATCCCCGGCCACGGCCACCCAGTGGCCCACGCCCCCGAGAGCACTGCAATGCTGATGCGGCCCTGGCACTTTGCGATAAATAAGTGGGTTTTGGGTTGCGGTTTGGGAACTCAGTCTCTAAAAGATACTAAAAGTCTCTAACCATCACTGATCTAGTGGTTAAGGCAGCAGGCTAAAAGTAGGAGATTATGAGTCAAGTCCCACCTTGGCCATGAAAGCCAGATGGGTGACTTGGGTCCATTCTCTCTCTCTCTCAACCTAACCCACCTCACAGAGTTGTTGTGGGGAAAATAAGAGGAAAGTATGTTGGATATGTTCGCTGCCTTGAGTTATTTGTAAAAATTATAAAGGCTGGAGTGGATACAAATAAAATAAAATGAGTAATTGGTCTGTTTTAAGAGCTATTGTTCTAAGCAGTATGTAGTTTAAACGTGTATGACAGACAATAAATAGAATTCTTACCAAATAGTTCCTCACTATCTAGGGCAGGGGTGTCAAACTGCCGGCCCACGGGTCGGTTTCATCATACAGAAACTGCGCCCACCCTATTGCCGGCAATGGAAAAAAAGTTGAGATATGTCGCGACACGTTTTTGACACCCCTGACCTAGGGAATAAAAGAGATGGCTATCTCTTTGCTTTTTAATGATTTCATGAATAAATGTGTAAGTAGTTCTTTAGCAACCGTTCAGTTATGACAGTGATGAAAAAATAACTTTATTACTAATCCCTGCATTTATGATCTTCACAGGTATATAAAGCAAGGGAAAGCTAATGTATGATTATAAGTCCAGTTGCAGTTTCACTAAGCAACTGTTTCACTTAACAAGCAAATTGTTGGTCTCAACTATGATCACTAAATGAGGACTACCTATAATATAAGGAATGCTCTGGTGAAGATACAAGTCTGTTGGTTAGGGACATAAATGCAATGTTTCTGACTGAGAACCCAAATATTATCAGCGAATGAAACAGATTACATGATGCCACATGGAGTAGTGACCTGGAAATTACTATGTCAAAGACCAAAGTAGTTGAGTTTAAGAGGGAAAATGGAACAAAAAATTGGTAATAAATATATGTATGTAGCTGGATAGAATGTTTACCAAAGATGGAAGAGTAAAAAATTTTTTAAGACATTCAAATGCTATTAGAAGATAGTGGGTAGTATATGATCTATTATGAGTAACGAATGAATCTTGTCACTACTTAACAAACTGAAGCATTACTTAATGAGAACATGAAAACAGCAGAATTACCAGCCCTAATTACTATAGGTTCCCATATGATACTAAATAGTTCACTGAATTCCTTAAGTCTCTATGGATAGACTGAGTATTTTCCTACTCAGGCAGATTACAGGGACTGATACAGTAAGACCAAATTTCACTAAATCTGATTTTGAGAATGCTATTATTCATTTTCCTCAATGTACAGATCATCACAAGCTGAGGCAAAAACTAAATCAAGAGCATATCTTGCACTATGCAATGGTCACACAACAACGTGGAAGTATTCTATGGTAGTCTTGGAAGCAATTATGTCCCAATTTGACTCTATCAGGATATCCTCAGCATATGAAAATTGTTATGAACAACATCTTGGGATTTTTTCAACTACTTGTGTAATTAGGAATGCCACTGGGTTGCAAGATAGGTATTACAAACTTTATGGACATCAAATTAGGGATATGACAGGAAATGTTTTTTAAAAAATATGTTTTATTGATTTTTAACATACATCTTAACAATACAGCGTGTTGTCTGGATTAGTGTTTAAAAAACAATCATAACAATTAATTTCTATAATTCTTTAGTCCATATAATAGCTTTACTTTATTGCATCTTCTTCCAATAATATTCTTTCGCCAACCTTAAATACAGTTCTTATTTAAATAAATGACAATTAAATATAGATATTTTTCTCATGTTTCTGCAAATAATAACCACATCAATATAAAGCTTCTTTTCATTGATCATCTTGATTGCCTCATCATAAATCCTGTTTACAAAATTCTTATTTAAATTTGTTTTCCCCATAATATTCAAAGCATTCTTACTGGTTAAGATTTTTTCAAAATTAGTTACACTTAAGTATTTAAGTCTTTTTTCTCATACAAGCCATCCCATTTTTACATTTCTCATATCTTAAAGAAAAATAAGAAAAGAAAAAAAAGACAAAACAGAGAAAGCATTTCTTTTATATAAACCATCCCAAAATTTTTATATTTCTCATGTCAAAAAACCAAACACAAAAGAAAAAAGAAAGAAGACATACTATATTACTTGAGGGGTTCATCCCTGTTAAACTAATCTTCATTTATATTCAAAATCTTTCTATTTCTTTAACCATATTCAAACAAATATTTAATTTTTAAATACTCCCTCTGGAGTATCATCTAATTTCTTAATTCTCTTTAGACTTTTTTTTTTTGCCCAACATCTTTCCTATTCAATATGCTTCGATGAATCAAAGAATCTTTCCAGAATCTTATAAATGTTGTTGCAGGTACAAAAGGCAAAACAGGTAAGATGTTTTATAGGAAGGTTTCGCCCCTTCGTATTCATTGAAAATCTTTTCCTTTTTTTCTTTCTTGATTTTATTACTTTTTGTCTCTCAAGTTCTCGTAATTCTCCTGGCAAATTCTATTTCGCCAAATCTTTTTTCTTGTCCTCAAACTTATTTTGTAATATTAAAGTATAGTTTGTCTTTTCCATGTCCAGAGTTTCCTCTAAATTTTTTCCACCTGGGTTAAGTCATACTTTCTTGTATTGTTAAATTCCATCTTGAAATCTCCCCCGTCTCGTATTCAGTTATCTGTTTTTTTCTGCTCACTCTCTATTTTTATTTTCTGAGAATGTTTATGTTGTAAAGTTAAATTGGAGATGTGTTCATTTATGTTTTCAAAAATTATTTTTTGAATTATTTTTAATTTCCTCGTGTTTGAGATTATTGTTGTTTGGATTAGTTGCAACATAGCATAGATCTCCTTCTGGAAAGTATTTGTTTTTTCTTGGTATATTCTTTCTGCAGATCTCTGGTTTTCCATTATAGCCAAAAATCAGGGTTTTCATTTTTCTGCAGATAGCTTTAGAGTCACAGTTGAGTTAGTATTTGTAATCCAGAAAGGTCAAATCTCTTTTTTTTTTAGAGTTTATAATTCTCACTTTGTAGATAGCCCAAAATGTTTTCTTTTTTCTTTTCTTTTCTTTTTTGTCACAGCTGTTCTCTGTTATTAAGACACTGAAGGTCAGCAGAATCAAATTTATCTTTTTCTGGGCTTTGCCAGTTCCTGTAATAGAGCAGGTGCTGTTGCACATTTTCATCCACCATTAGATGTCAGCACCAGTTCTTTCAGTAATAGACAATTATTTACTTCTATTTTCATGATATAAAAGGAAAATCTTAACAGATTCCACCGATTTCAAACTTATCCAAATTAAGTCTTATATTCTTTTTATTTCAGTATATTTCTGTTCCCCCTGAAAAGTTTAATTTGCCGCTTCTGTCTGCAGGAGGGCGGGGCAAAGGTCCCCCTCCTTCTTACCTTTGGAGGCTTTTTGCTTCTTGGGGTTTTTCTTTTTTTTCCAGGAAATCAATTTCCAAGTAGAACAGAGAAAATCACTGTTCTTACCCAGTTCCAAACACATTGTTTATAGTCAGCTTGAAGCAGTATTTTTGGACTTCGGTTGCTTGTAGCTTGGGCTAGACTTGGAAGTTAAGCTAGCCTTTCTCCTGCTGCTTTCTGGAGAGCTTTTCTCAAACCAATCAGATCGACCGCAGTCTCTCCGCAATCAGCGGTACTTCCCCCCTTCTATGTTGCCTCTACAGGGCAACTTCAAGCCCATTTAGCGTCTCCTAGCAGGCAGAAATCAGAGTCCCGTGATCCCTTGGCTGCTGCACTACTGCGCAAAACCAGAAGTCGGACATGACAGGAAATATTTAACTCCACCTCTTGTAGCTACAAGGCATGGTACGACTACCATTAGTCACATGCATTAGTATTAGGTGAGTGTAGTTGCCATTTTTTATCAAATATTTTATCCTTGTTATTGTCAAGAAACAAGCAGAAAATGGAAGCAATGACTGTTTTGACTCTGGGTCATTAGCAGCTATAGTGTTAAGTCATTTTGTCATCTATGGTCAAATAACAGATAAGCAAGATTTTATTGCGAAGTGACTTGGCACTAAACATCAGTATCAGCAGTTCAGAAATCTTAGTGGCAAGGTTTCAATTTAATTTACTTATAAAATGGAAACTGAACCAACACTTGAGATGCTTTACAACTGTCTTCCTTGCCACCCCATACTGATGCTGCACATAACCCTGCTTCGTACAAGAACATTGCTACTCTCACCCATCCTCTCAGTCACTTGTGGGAGCACCTAATATTGTTCCTATGAATTAGAGCGGGGCTTTTCAACCTTTTCAAAGACTGTACCACTTTTAGGACATGACAATATTTGAGTACCACCAGTGGCTTGGCAAGGTGTAAAACAATTTAACGACAAAAAAAGGGAAAAAGTGATAAAGTACATCCACCCAGATGCTCCACATTTGAGAAGCTTTTCAGATAGATTTACTGTACCTGGTCACTCATTCTGAAAATAGCTGCACTTTGGGTTTTGACAATACAGATATCCTCAATTACCATCCACATTTGGAACTGGTTACTTGGTCATTAAGTAAGGCAGTAGCTAAGAGATGCCACTGCTGTGCTTATGAACTCTGTTCAGCTTTACAGACCTGCAAAGATTCTAAATGCAAGGATAGGTTATTATTATTATTATTTATTAAATTTATATACCGCCCTATCTCCCTTACGGGACTCAGGGCGGTGAACAGGCGATACTAAAAACCACGATAAATATACACAAGTTTCTGTTCTAAAATCAAATTAAATAACAGGCCTGTTCTAAAAACACCCCATACAAAACCCCCACTAAAACATAATCAAACTACGCCAGGCCGGCNGGCGGTCTTGCAAATACCTAGGTCCATTGCCATGGAGCGCTTTAAAAGTTGTTACTAACACCTTGAAGCGCACCCGGAAGGCCACCGGCAGCCAGTGCAGCTCGCGCAGGAGAGGTGTTACATGGGAGCATCTAGAGGCCCCCAAAATCCCCCGTGCAGCCGCATTCTGAACTAGCTGGAGCCTCCAGGTGCACCTCAAAGGGAGCCCCATGTAGAGAGCATTGTAATAGTCCAGGCGGGAAACAACGAGGGCTTGAGTGACTGTGCGTAGGGCGTCCCGATCCAGAAAGGGGCGCAACTGGCGTATCAGGCGAGCCTGATGAAAAGCCCCCCTGGCCACGGCCGTCACATGATTGTCTAAAGACAGCCGAGCATCCAGGAGGACGCCCAGGTTGCGGGCCCTCTCCGCGGGGGCTAATGACTCACCCCCGATAGCCAGAGATGGAACCAACTGGCTATGATGTGACGCCGGAAACCACAGCCACTCGGTCTTGGACGGGTTGAGACGAAGCCTGTTCTTCCCCATCCAGACTCGCACGGCCTCCAGGCACCGGGACATCACTTCCGCGGCATCGTTGGGGTGGTCCGGGGTGGAGATGTACAGCTGGGTGTCATCTGCATACTGATGAAACTCCACCCCGAAACCACGGATGATCTCACCCAGTGGCTTCATATAAATGTTGAACAGGAGAGGCGAGAGGACCGACCCTTGTGGTACCCCACAAGTGAGGCGCCTCGAGGTTGACCTCTGCCCCCCTGCCAACACAAATTGTGTCCGGTCCGAGAGGTAGGAGAACCACCGTAAAACGGTGCCCCCCAACCCCAGCCCCCCTAACCGGTGCAACAAGATACCATGGTCGATGGTATCAAAAGCCGCTGAGAGGTCTAACAGGACCAGGATAGAGGAACAGCCTCTATCCTGAGCCCTCCAGAGATCATCAACCAACGCGACCAATGCCGTTTTCGTGCTGTGCCCAGGCCGGAAGCCGGACTGGCGCGAGTCTAGATAGACAGTTTCTTCCAGGTGCTGAGGGAGCTGTCGTGCCACCACACTCTCAACAACCTTCGCAAGAAAGCGAAGGTTGGAGACAGGCTGGTAGTTGGCCAAAGCAGCTGGGTCCAGGGAGGGCTTCTTGAGGAGGGGCCTCACCACAGCCTCTTTCAAGGCAGCCGGCAAGAACCCCTCACTCAAAGAAGCGTTGACGATTCCCTGGAGCCAGCCTTGTGTAACCTCCCGAGAGGCCAGTACCAGCCAGGAGGGACACGGGTCCAGTAAACATGTGGTGGTGTTCAGCCGTCCCAGCATCCTGTCCAGTTATTTTTGCCATCAGTTGGTAACTCTGAACAGTTGCTAAATGAGGCAGTCACTAAATGATGACTACTTTTATCGGTAATTTATACTTAATCTCTTTTCTAGTAATGATTACCTTATCACAGAAATATTCATATGTCTAATAATTTAGCTGTTGTGCAACCAACTTCCACATGCAAGGTGTTCAGTGAGCTGCCTACCAGTCAGAGCTCATTTTTCAATTAAAGCACTGCTGCTTCAGACCTTTTACTGATGTGGCTGCCTAGCTACCTAGGAGCATCTGCTCCTACCCACAAAACTGCACTGAAGAATTTTACACATTTTATTCAAGTTGAGAGCACCTTTCTAAGTACTTTTCAGAAAGGAATGGATATCCTTCTTCAAAACCACCTGATTTACATAGAGATCATTCAGGACTCCATTCCCTCCCCTCCCTGCTTTTATCAGAGAAAAGAAGTCCTAGAGAGGATCAATTCTATCAGACAGGCCAGCTGCAACCCTCTCAAATTAAAGTTATAACATTTGTTGTTGCTGAACTCCCAACACCACAGCCACAGGTAGAAGGATCATACTGGGTAGACTGAGGGGAAATATACCCCAGCAAATATGATTGGGCAGAGATTCCCAATTCACCTTAAGGCAACAGTAAAAAAAGAATAAAACATACTGTTTTATTGAAATAAAAAATTCTGGACCAATGAGCAACTCTGAGCCTTAGCAATAACTCAGCAATAGTTAATAAAACAGGAAAGGCAACAGGGTCCTTCTGAAGAATCCAGATATTTTTCCTGGGTTTCTACAAGTCCATTTTTCAAGACAAAAATGACCAGTCCATAATTAGAGATGACTCCCAGCACCTTTGTTTGCATTCCCAGGAGATTAGCAGCCTATTTTCCCCATTTTAATCCTTAGAACCTCCACTCTTCCCCCCATAAAAGGCCACCAAAAGCCACATCCAATGGAACTCCTCTGTCCCCCAAACAAAAAAACGTTTTCCTATCCCTTCTCAGCCTGATACCTACGAACAAGGAAGCCCTCCCATTTGAAGCTTTCTAAACTTCCTTCATCCAGATTTGGAAAATAAACTATGGCTGCCTTAATATTTACCCCAAACTAACCCGAATTCCAGAAATGTGGTTTTACAGCTGATCGGCTGTAGCTGCGCACCGATCCTGGGCTCCTGTCCAGCTCACTTGCTCGCGCTTCACTGGAAAACATGCTCCTTGCTAACTAAGCAGAAGCGCCAGGATCAGCACCAGGCTCCAGCTGATCCACACTTCTGGGCGGCTCCGCAGAAGCGCGGGTCAGCTGTAGCTGCGCTCCTACCCAGCTCACTTGCTCACTAACTCAACCTTTGCCTGAAAACACGTGCTTGCTAAACACACCATTCGCTTGCTCGCCCTTCCCCCAAAAACACGCCATGTGGTCACTCACCCTTCCTCAGAAAACGGGCCGCTCACTCGCTGTTCCTCCGAAAACAGGCTTCTCACTCTGTCTCTCATTGCTTCGGTAAGAAAAGCCTCTTTTCTTCTCCATCTGCCCCTTTTATACCTTCTCTTCTCTCCACCCTCCTCCTCCTTTTCTCTTCCGGGTGCACCGGAAGCTCCAATTACCATGTTACCACGTGCACAGATCCTGGGGATTCTGCCAAGCTCTGCAGCTCCAGCTGATCTCCTCCAGGTCTGTGTAGCTCCACTTTAACTGGCTCCCTCCCCCACTACAATTAGCTAGGGCTCGCGTACCACCAGCCAGGTGCTAAAGTACCACCAGTTGAAAAGCCCTAAATTAAAGGACTTCAATCACCAAACCCTACATGAATAACATACACTGGAATCACTTTTCAAATTTCGTCTGCACTCACAAATGACAACAATGTTCTTGTTATCATTTCCACTCAGAGTCTAAAGCCCTTGTCAATTGCTAATTCCAAGGACCTCAGCTTAATAACCCATCAGATCCTTGTGGCGGGGGGGGAACCTGTTTCTGGAACACTGCGGGGTCTATTAGTTGTCAGAGGTGCACCAATCTAATAGCTCCCACCTCCCTATTGGAGGGTAATACTAATATGGAATCAGAGAGGAGATGTCCATGATGAGAGTTTATGATAACATCTTCTATATGCAACTGCTCCAAGATAAACGCCACAACTAGTGTGCAACCCCCAATAAGTTGAACTTTCAATTATTTGAGTCAGATCCTTAGTCACTATGGTGCATGTGAACTCCTGACTTGCCTATGATTCAGTATCACCCAGGGAGAGATTAAAACCCCCAAGGCCCAAGAAACCCTTGGGGATTCCATCACCAACCTAGCAACAGAATCTATCAACTCAGGCAAGGATGTTGCTGCAAAGAAGAAGCCAGTATAGCAATAACAATCCCAGTTGTTTCCTAAAATCATCTTCAACCAGAGACTTGTATACAACTAGGTGCAGACTAGAACCTATGAAAACATCAAGGCTTCCTGGATAACAACTACCATATCTTCCTGTACTAGAGTGACAGTTGATGCCAGACTCCAAATCCAGATGGGCATATTTCTAAGGGGGGCACCCCTGCTGCATACTCACCCAGGTCTCAATTATACATGCCTGATCAGCTGCCTCATCCATAATTAAGTCATGGATGAAGATCTTTACATACCTGTCTGGCATTCAGAAGCAGCTGCTGGAGTCCAGGGCCACCAAGGATCCAATGACCTGGCTTCCAGGATGAATGTTGAGGTCTGGAAGGCAGGGCAAGTTTTAACACTGGTCCTGTTGCCCCTTTGAGTGACCCACCCTCAACCTCCCACTATATCTTTCTCCTTGGTCACAACAACAATGGAACTACTTGCCCTCTTCCCTTCCCAGTTTTTTTCTGCCCATCTCAATGCCCACCTAGAACTGGACAACATGCTCCATACTCACATCTAGTGCACCCCAGCACAAATATCCACAAGTTGCCCCTACCTCTAGTATTCAGCAATCTGGAGGAAGGCCTACTGAAGTGGATCACCAGCATCTGCTCATCACACGTCACCAAAATCCCATCTATCCCTATCCCTAGATTCCCAGGAAAATCAGGCCAAAAAGATTGTAATTGAAGCTGGGCTACTCTCCCAAGTTGTCTGATGTAACAGTTGGAAGGTAAAGCATTCCAATCTAACAACTATCATTGAAGCAGCAGCTAGCAATGCCCAGGGAAGAATAGGCCGGTCATAGGATTCAGGATAATAACCAGAGCTTGTTACTAGCATTATTATGTGATAATAATGTCAATAACAGTAGATGTTATGCAACATCTAAATAAAACAATTATATGGATTGCCCCAGAGATCAAGACAGTATTCCAGATCTGTGTATGCTGTATCTCCCTATTTGAAAATTAGGACAATCAAAGCAATCTGGAACATGCTGAGAGTATAATACAATTTATACTGCTATTTTAACTACCAAGATTCTGCTATTTTACTAATAGAACAGTTCTAACTTTAGTAAAATCATAAACAAAAAGGGTATATATTTTGGTGGAAGTAGGTAAAACACTAAAAGTTTCTTCAGGTGAAGGAATAAAATTGAAGGTTAAGATTCACAGAAATACAGTAAGATTAATACTTCCTAACTTTTAATCAGTTTTAATCTCCAAGATCAGATTAACTATATCCTATAAACAGTAATGTTTTTTGAATCTTTATGTATTATCTCTAAGATATCTGGAGAATAAGTAAAGTACCAGATGGTAGAAAGAGGGCAAAATCCACAGAGCACATCACTGAATGTGATACTTATACCTGGAATATTCCATAGTAGATCACAAACTGAACAAATCTAAGCAACAACAATGCACAATTATCGTAAATCAGTAAGGATTTGTCAAAAACAAGTTAATCATATGAACTTTGTTTCACTGTTTTATACTTAATAAATTGCAGGAATTGTAGTTCATCACATCACCTGACTTGTTAATTATAGATAGCATGCCATGACAATTAAGTGAATCAACAGTTAGCTCAAACAATCAAGTAGTCAATGGTTCCTTAAGAGAAGATCAAAGTTTGGTCCACGATGTATACTCTTGAACTCTTTTTAATGATTCGAATGAAGAAATAAAAGAAATGTTTTATCAAATTTTCTTATGACACAAAATTGGGTGGGAGGGTTAGCTTATTATAACATAAACAAAGCACAATTGCTTGGATAAGGGAATTGAAGGTAACCCATTAAGTTTATGAGAGAAAGCTGGAATGGATTATTAGAGAGAGATAAAAAAAATCAGCAATGAACTGAAATGAATAAAATGTCTAAAATATAAAGTTCCAAATTTGGGTAAAGAAAATGAAAGGCTGTGGGAGACCTAGCTTAGTAGTAATATATATGAAAAGAATCTGCATGTCCTTGTCAACTACAAGTTAAACAAGAGCCAACAGCACTATGGTACTACGAATAGGGCAAATGTCAACTTGGGAAGCATTAACAGGAATGCAGAATTCAGATCACAGGAAGTGATTGTTCTACTCTGCCTTATTAAAATTTCTATTTAAAGTCTACTCTGGGCACCACCATTAAAAAAATGAGGGTAGCAAACTGGAGCAGGTTCAGAAGACTACCAGGAAACTGAGAGATCAGTAAACAAACCTGATGAAGAACAGACAAAGAATCTACCATGTGTAGCCTATAGAACAGGGGTCCCCAACCCCCGGTCCAAGGCATGTCAGCAACCGGGCCACACAAACAAGCAGAGCCCCATCTGCAAGATGCAGGCAGCACACAAAACCACACCCCCTCTGGTCCGCAGAAAAATCTCTCTCCACATAACTGGTCCCTGGTGCCCAAAAGGTTGGGGACCTGTGCTATAGAAAATATACCCGAGGGGAGATATCATAGCAATTTTCAATATGTTCAGAGGTTGTCACATAGAAGAGAAAGTGGGCATTCACTGTTGCCTCAAAAGGAAAGACAGAACCAATAGATTGAAAATACAAGGAAGTAAATTTAAGTTACATAGGAACTTCCTGACTATATAAAATGTCAGTATGTGGAACAGGCTGCTGCTTAAAGTGGTGAGTTCTACTTTGCTAGAGCTCCTCAAAGAGAAGCTGAATGGTCATCTGTTAAAGATGATCTAATAGATCAGTGAGGGCGAACCTTTTAGAGACCGAGTGCCCAAACTGCAACCCAAAACCCACTTATGCATCGTCGGGTGCCAGGTGGGTGTGGCCAATTGGCTGGGCGTGGCCAATTGGCTGGGCGTGGCTGCGGTAGTAACAGCAGACTGGGTGGGACTAAAAAGTTCAATCAATCAATTCGAACTTTGCAAGATCTTTTTTTTCCCCGCGAGAAGTTGAAATTGACTGATTGATTGAACCTTTTTTTTTTTTTTTGCACATGGCGGTGGATGCCTAAAGCGAAAAGGTTTTATAAAACCCAGCTGAACGCCTAGGACTGGGGCGACGGCGCGCGTGCCCACAGAGAGGGCTCTGAGTGCCACCTCTGGCACCCGTGCCATAGGTTCGCCACCACTGTAATAGATCCTACAATGAATGGGAAGTTAAAGACCATAAGATTTAAGATTTCTTACAACTTTATGGTTGTAAGGAATCTTAAATCTTATGGTCTTTAACTTCCCATTCATTGTAGGATCTATTAGATCATCTTTACTTCCTTTATGGTTCTACACACAAAAATAACAGAGCAAGATTAATCAAGACAAATACAAATTTCTTCACTCAAGAAATGGAAATGAAAGGTTTTATTGGGGGAGACCTGGCTTGGCAACAATACTTCTGAATAACATTTGGGAATAATAGCCTTGAGAACAGAGGAGTAAATACCCTTCATGCATCTAAACAATGTCATCAGAAGACACTCAAAATTTATTCTGTACCATTCCAGATCAATAAATTTTAATTAAAGGAAGTCAAATACTGACAGAATGTTAGGGAAAAATATTCTAACAATAAGAGCAGTTCAACGATGAATTTAATTAACTACAGAAGTGACAAGCTCCTCTTCACTGACTGTGTTTTAACAAAGAACAAAGACAATTCTGGGGATGCTTCCATTTGGAATTCTCCATATATCACGAGGGTGAATTTGTTGCCCAAAATGACCTGTCCAGCTATATGTATATATGTAATTTCTTTTTATAATATTAAATTTAAGGAGACTTACTCAAAAATAACCAAGTATAAATTAATAAATCAACCAAACCTTAAATAACCAAATAACCAAACCTTAATTTTAAAAATATCATGCCAGGTTGCTTTTTGAAAAATTAACTTCTGGGCACTTCTTTTGAAACTTCACTATCTCAGCATTTGTAGAATGAGATACAGAAATTCATGTACTTGAATAAAAATGCAACTTAAGTGCTACTTGGTGTTTGTAAACTAATAGCCATTCTAGCTGGATATAAACCAAGAACAGAAGTTTTAGAAAAGCCATTTCCAAATAAAACCGTATGTAAAATTACAAATAGAGCACAGTTTATTTTCATTGTGGTCTATTGAATAACAATTGGTTGAGTTATTTAGTGCATTGAGTTCTAAACCATGGTTTAGAAAGTACAATGGCTGAGGTTGTGCAATACTTGAAACTTATACATATTAAATCACATTATAAATGCCTAGCTATTGTAGTCTACTGAATAACGATTGGTTGAGTTATTTAGTGCATTGAGTTCTAAACCATGCTTGTGCAATACTTAAAACTTATACATATTAAATCACATTATAAATAGCTAGCTATTTATATGTATAAGTTTCAAGTATTACACAACCTCATCCATTATACTTTGTAAACCATGGTTTAGAACTCAATGCACTAAATAACTCAACCATTATTCAATAGACCACAATGAAAATAAACTGTGCTCTAGTGCAAAGCAAGAACCCAGCAACAAATTCTCTATAAAATAGTAACTGAACGCTTGTTGTAAAATTAATCTATTAAAATTATCCTATTAATTTAGTTTCCCTAAGCAATCACATTCAGTTTTTTGGGGGGAAACCTTCATCTTTATGACTAAAATAAAAACACTAAATCAGTCAATTTTTCTTTTTCTTTATTTATTTTCCATCTATAAAATTAAAAATACATTATATTTCAGCACAAGATTTCTGTTTTGCACCAGACTATATTTGAAATATTGGAATGTCAATGTACATAATATATTCTTTGGAGAAAAATCAATCAGAAAGGAATGAAAGAGAAGGACAGAAGTTATTCTTAAAAATATTTTTTATCTCTTTACCTTAAATCTCTTGTCTTGCAGAACTTTTTTAATGGCAACCAGCTCTCCTGAGTCACAGAGTTTGGCTTGATAAACAACACCAAAAGATCCATTCCCGATCACTTTAGTGTCTGTATAACTAACTTCTTGGGGCCTATCTGGACCTTGTCCTGGAGTTGCTACTACTGTAGTCACTTTGCTGCCATCTTTGTCTCCTGGAACAACAAGAAAAAGATGAGATACTGTTAAATCTATGCTGGAGGAGAAAAATTTGCAAGGCATAATTTAATATATTGGTCATATGAATGATATAATATATTGGTCCTATCAATGATATAATAATCATTGGCCTCATCTGAGACCATGATGAGTCTGCATACAGACAGGAGGTTGAACAACTGGTCCTGTGGTGCAGCCAGAACAATCTGGAGCTGAACAGTTAAAAATGTAAATATGATAATGGATTTTAGGAGGAATTCTCCTTTTCTACTACCTTTTACAATATTAGACAACACAGTATCAACAGTAGAGACCTTCACGTTTCTGGGTTCTATAATCTCCCAGGACTTGAAATGGACACCTAATATTAGAACCATCATTAAAAAGGCACAATAAAGGATGTTTTTCCTGCATCAACTCAGAAAGCTCAGACTGCCCAAGAAGCTGCTGATACACTTCTACAGAGGAATTATTGAGTCTGTCATTTGTACTTTTATAACTGTCTGGTTTGGTACAGCAGCCAAACAGGACAGGTACAGATGTCAACCAATAGTCAGGACTGCAGAAAAAACAACTGCAACCAGCTTGTCTTCCATTGAGAATCTATATGCTGCATGAGCCAGAAAGAGGGCTGAGAAAATATCTACAGACCTTTCATATCCTGGATATAAACTGTTTCAATTCCTTCCCTCGGGATGCCGCTATAGGGCATTGAATGCCAAAACAACTAGTCTTTTTCTCCATGCCATCACTCTGCTAAAGACTTAATTCCCACAGCATTATCTTATGCCTAAGGATATTTACCCATGTAGTAGGGCTGTATTACTATTATCCTTTTCATCTTTCCTATTACCTTCTCCTATTAGTATCTTATGATTATCATTTTGTTGTTTGTATGTACACTGAGAACTTATGCACTGGGGACAAATTCCTTGTGCGTCCAATCACATTTGGCCATTACAAAAATATTCTATATTAATAAATATGTTATGAAAATAATCTTTTTAATGTCTATACTATGAAAGAATGTTCAACCTTAGATACAAAAGGCATGCCCTGTAAAGTCCCCCAATTAAATCTTACCTCTGACCAATAGATTTACATGACCTGCATTTAACAGATCACTGTTTCTTGCCACCATTAAAAACAGAAAACCAAACATTTTGACCTCATTAGCCACTGATTGTCAACTAACAGAGGACCAGATTGCTAATTTCCTATAGTAATTCACAGTTGATATCTAAGAGAAAGAATAACTAAGAAAGATGAATAATTAAAAGGGTATGTGCTTGTGGGATATGCACATGTAGAGATGGGTCCAATTCTTGCATTCTATACAGTACTTGTCTTTAAAAAAAACCATTCCTATTCCTCCACAAAACCAGTCACTCCCATGTCATGTAATGCCACCAATTTTGCAACCCTCAACCCACACAAAATTTGTTATTCATTTATTTGTAAAGAATGTTGAGTGTAAAATATAATATAAAAATACTGAATGTAACCCTTCCCTTTCCAAAGATTACCCATTCTCAGTGTAAAATTTAGATTCTCATAAAAAGGGAGAAAGTATAGTTCATAAGTAATGCAGATTGTGACTCATTTATTCATTTACAAAACCTATGTGGCCACTTATTTTATGCATGATAATGCTAGGCAGCTCATACCAACATCAAAAAAATATATAACTTTCTCCCAAAAGACATCATACTTACAACCACAGCACCACAATATCCTATCAACTCTACATTTGCTAAACTCATTTCCAACCCAGCCCAGTGCTTGGGGAAAGAGGCAGGTCTTCACAACCCTCCCACAAGGTTAAAAGGGTAGTAGCCCTCTGAATTTCAGAGAAGCTATTCCAAAAAGGACAAGGGCATCCATGGAAAAGATGCACCTCCAAGGCATTGGCCAGATGGCAACACTGGAGTATGCCACCTTATCTGACCTAATGGTAGGAGCAGTTATCCTGAAGGAGACATGGTTCTGCAGAGAACCTGGTCTCATGCCATTTATGGCTTTAAAGCCAATAACCAGCACTTTAAGTTGCACCTGGAAGGAACTGAAAGCCAATGCAGCTTGTACAACAGCAATGTAATGTGGGAAAATCATGAAACACCCAGAATTGAGTGTATTGCTGCATGCTGGATAGTTGTAATGGCCAAGTGGTCTTCAAGGCCAGCCCCATGTAGAGCATATTGCAGTAATCCAATAGAGGATGACTAAGGCATGAGCGCTTGAGCAAGGCCTCCTGGTCCTGGAAATAGGAAAATCAGCACACAACAAAAACTTGTGCTTGTCACTGTACCTTCATCTGACCTTTACAGCAAACTATTTCCCAGCAACAAACCATAATCAGAAATCATAATTTGGTCTCTAAATATAGGAAGCAACAATGAGTGATAAGCAGAACGTCTTCAAAGGCTGATTTACTTGTGTTGCTTTTTTCTACCAAATGAGGCCTTCCTGCTGCTATCTGCCTGGCAACAGGAGAGAGTTCCCCATCCTATTAATTCCTGATCAGAACATTTCTTACAGTAGAGTATCTAGTCGGTAGTTGTTTCAACAGCAGAAAGCTGTTGACCAGTAAAGCTGTGCAAATCTTTGGATTCAAAGACAAAAATTGCATTGCACATGACAGCTGCAGAAGGCTCTTGCAGATTTGCAATCTGAACTTACTTAACAACCATTAATTCTACAACCATTCAGAGTTATGGTGATGCTGAACGAATGGTAGTTGTGCCCAGTCTCCCAAGTTACCTCTTTGGAATGCCCCTACAGTCACATGATACAAACTCAGGCGCTTGGCAAACAGCCCTGGCATTTGCAACTGCAGAGGAGCTTCAAGTCCTCACACCCACCTATTTCCCTCCTCTCTGCCCCTTTGGCCACCCTGCATTCTGCCGTCTCTACTGTCCTGCCCTCCGCTGCCCTGCTGCCCTATACTCTGCTGCTCCCAACTGCCTTTGTTGTCTTCTTGCTCCCACTGCTGAAAAAGCACTCCCAGCCTGGCCCTTCATGAGGCAGCTGCTTTCCTTGCAAGAGGCAAAGCCAGCAGAGTGCAGGATAGCTAAAAGGGCAAAAATGTGAGAGTGGAAGGGAATTAGTGGGAGGGGGAGTTGAAGAGGAGGTGAGCATGGAAGGCCAGGAAAGGTAGTTGCTGACCATGCCAAGCCTTCTTCTCACAGGTTGTACATAGCACTTTCCTTGCAGGACTTTGGAAGAAGGCCTTGCATGGTCAGCAGCTGTCTCACAAAGGGCCAAAATTGCAAAAATCATCTGGAGGGGGGGGCAGAGAACAAGGCCTTGGGAGTACAGGGCAGTGAGAGTACCCCGCATACTGTACTGCAGAATACCATGCTGCTGAGCTGGGCTGGCTGCAGCTTAGCACCATACTGTTAGGGTGGCTAGGGTGACTGAGACTAAGCTCGCGTGTGCCACTGTACAACATACCACACGGCCTCCTGCTGTGATTGGTGGCACCAGCGCGATTGGCATGACAAGCCACATGGCATCCTGCTGCGAGCGGCGGCACCGGCACGATGAGCCACGTGACCTCCTGCCACGAGTAGCAGCACTGGCACAATGAGTCATGCAGCCTCCTGGTGCGAGCAGCTACAGCGATGCAATACACCACATGGCGTGCTGCCACAAGTGGCCGCAGAAGAACTCAGGCAGCAGCGCGACTGATGTCATGGGAGGCCTGGCTGCAGCAGTCCTAAGGTAAGCAGGTAAGACATCCCCCGAAAATAAAACAAAAAAAATATATAAGACCGGGTCTTATTTTTGGGAAAACACAGTACTTCTTAAGAATGGCTACAGGAAAATCTGGGATTGAGCAGACCAGTTCCTTGGAACCACTATGGATAAGGAGATAGCCCACATGCATTTTAGACAGAGTATGTCAAGAACGATTTCCAGATTCATTCTTCTTTCGGGGGCGTCAATATGTCAAGAATGAAACTTTGGCAGCTACGTGCCTCTTCGTTTCAACTTGCCATTAGAGTAAGGGGGGGAGGTGTTGTTTTAGAATTTGTTAGATGGAGAAACAAAATCTCTATGATTCCACTGAAGACCGTGAAAGACTGGAACCTTTCCAAGGACACTACAGCAGGTGAGGAAGCAGAAAGTTCCCATAACAATGTGAAATTGTTTACATGAACTACGTGAGAGGGTGGGGGTTTGGCCGGAGAAATTATTGTTTAATTCTATTAACTGGTATCTGGGAACTTCAGAGTTAGTTTTGCTTCAACATTACCATGCCGTGTGTTCAATAAACAGTAAGAATTTTGGAAACGGAATGAACCTGGAGTTTTATTTGGATTCTCGAGATGGATATTGACAGATTTGCTATCTTGCTCACAACCATTTGGAGACTTTTAAAAGACACTGTTTGCAAACCTCACTTCATAATTATTTTCAGAAATTGCTCATTGACTACATCTAAGCTATTCGAGACCACTGGAATGATGTTGAAAACACCAGGTGAGTCTACATTCAATCCTGAATGAAAATTTTAATCATAAATTGAAGAATGTAAATAATCTGAAATAAACAGCAAAAAAACCTAAGCAAGATTTTGAACTCTGAGATCAAAGATATAAATAGACTAAGAAGTCAGATAAAATTGGAATACTGTTTTTTAAATTTATTACAGATTTTGAAATTAATTATAAAGAATAAGTAACTTCTCATCAGAAATAGATCCTGTCTTGGTTTTTACAAGACAAAGCAAAGTTAAGTAATTTCATGATTTCAAAAACTGAATGCTAAAGGGGACCAAAGATTTTAGGGAGAGGACAGATTTACAAACTTGTAAAATGTTGCAAAACCTTCTAACAATGAAAATACTAAAGGAGATTTTTGAAGACTGAAATCAGAAAAGGGGCGTTGTCTTACCTGAACGCCTTTTCTCAGCATGACGATGGAGAATCCACCAATGGGTTCTGCTTGTCTTCTGCCCGTAGACTAAGTCAGCCAATTTTTGCTCCGCCTCTCCTCCTGAGACACCCCTTTCCCAGTCTCCTGAGGCAAAAGCTGTTGGCTATGTAATCTTGTGTTCGCTCAATTCTCTTCCCACATAGGACCTGACTGACCCTAAGGGCGGGAGTGGATTCTCCATCGTCATGCTGAGAAAAGGCGTTCAGGTAAGACAACGCCCCTTCTCCAGCATGACGAGTAGAGAATCCACCAATGGGACATACCAAAGCCTCACTGTCCCTACGGGTGGGAGTCAGTCTGGGCCTGTGTCCCACTCTCTGATACTACACTTTGGAGGGCCCTCCTGCCGAAGAAGGCCTCCGCAGATGCGAACCTATCTAACTTGTAGTGTCTTATAAAGGGGGAAGGTGACGCCCAAGTCACCGCCCTGCATATTTCCTCAATCAGTGCCTGAGTCGCCCAGGCTGCTGAAGTGGCAGCACTGCGAGTGGAGTGTGCAGTGATTTCTTGGGGACTGTTAATGACTGTCCCCTGTATGCCTCTGCTATGTACCTCCTAATCCATTTTTCGATTGTGGATGCTGTGACCCTTTGACCTTTTGCATGAGAGTGGAAGGAGAAGAACAGGGCTTCCGATTTGCGGAAGGGTGCCATTCGTTTAATGTATTGTCTTAAAGCCCTGCAAACGTCTAAGGTGTGCCACATGCGCTCCAATTCATGGGAGGGCTCGGGGCAAAAATCTGGTAGCACTACCTCCTGTGTTCTGTGAAATAGGGAATTGATCTTGGGAATGAAGGAAGGGTCCAAACGTAGGACCACCCTGTCCATGTGGAAGATACATAGATCCTCTCTAACTGATAGTGCTGCCAGCTCTGAAATGCGCATAGCTGAAGTAACAGCGACCAGAAAGGCGACCTTAAGGGTCAAATATTGTAAGTCGCAGGTCCGAACAGGTTCAAATGGGGGTAAGGTAATGGCCTGTAGGACCTTAGGCAGATCCCAGGAGGGATATCTGTGGACCACGGGTGGCCTGTTGTTTGTTGCCCCCTTAATGAAGGATCGTACCACTGGATGCCTGGCTAGTGGTGCAGAGTTGCCATAGGTAAGAATGGTGGATAAGGCGGCCACCTGTCTGCAAATTGTGTTGGGCACTAGTCCCCTATCCAAGCCCTCTGCTAGGTAGTCTAAGATTCTTGGGATCGAGATGCTAAAGGGGTCTAGCTGTTGTTTTGTGCACCAGCTGCAGTAATTTCTCCACATGGAGTCATAGATTATGTTAGTTGTAGACCTTCTAGAGGCCTGGATTGTCCTGATGACTCTTTGTGAAAAGGTCTCCCCTTCTAGGATGCTCCATTCAAGTGCCAGGCGGCTAATTGAAGCCATTGTGGCTCTGGATGAAGTAGAGCCCCCTGGCTGAGGGAGATTTGATCGTGTGGAATCCTCCACGGTGGGGATGTAGAAAGGCTTACGAGGTCTGCAAACCACAGCTGTCTTGGCCAGTGTAGTGCAATGAAAATTACCTCTGCTTGTTCCTGCAATATCTTTCTAAAGGTTGCTTGTATCAGAGGAAGCGGTGGGAAGGCGTACAGCAGTCCTTCCGGCCAATGACCTCGAAGCGCATCTGCTCTCTGCCTCTGGTGACGGAAAGCGGGAGTAGAACCTCGGGAGCTGAGCATTCTTGGGGCTGGCAAATAGGTCCAGCACTGGGTGGCCGAATCTCTCTGATGCTTCCCTGAAGAGAGCAGGGTGCAGGCTCCACTCTGAGTGGTCTACCGTCACCCTGCTTAGGAAGTCCGCCTGATGATTTGCTTCTCCTGATATGTGCTCGGCCTTGATGGAGGCTACGTTGCTCTCGGCCCAGGTTCCCAGCGCCTGTGCTTCAGTCATGAGGGACCTAGATTGCATGCCCCCATCAGTTGACGTGGGCTTTGGCCACCACATTGTCCGTGAGAACCAGGACATGCTGATCCGCTACTGTGTTGTGAAAGTGGCGAAGGGCCAGGTGAATGGCTCTGAGCGCTAACCAGTTTATGTTGTGTTTTAGGTCCTCCCTTGACTATTGGCCCTGTGTCAGCTGTGACTGTAGGTGTGCTCCCCAACCGAATAGACTGGCGTCCGTAGTCAGAGTGACTCGGTCGGCTTCCTTGAACATGTGTCCCTTTTTTACCGCTGGAGAAGCCCACCACTGGAGTGACTCCAGGACCCCTGGTGGTACTTTTACTCTTCGTTTGAATGAGTTCATTCTGCTCTTTTGGAACGGGATTAGGAACCACTACAAATCTCTGGAGTGTAGTCGTGCCCAGGGCACGATTGCAAGGCATGAAATCATCTTTCCTAGTAATTGGGAAAGCATGGCCAGTGTTGTGGTTCGCTTCTTTTGAATCAATCTGACCATGGTTCGAATGCTGTCCTGGCGATCTCGAGAGAGGTAGACCTTGCACTGTATTGTGTCTATCACAACTCCCAGATGGAGAAGGCGGGTCGATGGGACCGTCTGGCTCTTTTGAAAATTTACTGAGAAGCGGACTTCCGGTTTGAATCCCGGCGCCGATGGCGGCTTTTCTCCGAGCCGCCCGCCCCGAGGACGCGTAAAAGCCGCAGGAGCAGCGCCTAACAGCTGCTCCGCGGCTCGGAATCCCCTTCCCCGGGCAAAGGGGAGGGGGGAGCTTCCCTGATAGGGGTAGAACTCCCGAGCTCTCACAGTTTCACAGCTGTGGGGGTGAAGGTGAGTTCCCCCGGAGTCAGGGACTTCTCCGCGCTTCGGGCTGCCTCCGTTCCGGTGAACGAAGCCAGACGCGGATTCAACCTCTGCTTATGGGAGATCGTGAGTAAACTTTTATGAGCAGAGCGATCCAGGTGCTTGGAAGGTGGAAGGATTTGAGCCTTTAGCTCTGAAGTTAATAAGCCTTCTCCACTGATATTTTAAGTTTAAGAAGAAAGGGGGAAAAAATGGCCGCGGAAGGGCGTTTTGCTCTTTGAAAGAGACTTTCACTTTCTGGGGACTTTCAATTCTACTTTCACTTTCTGCTGGATTACTATTGTATCAGATTTGCTTGTATTGTTGGTGGGCAAGCCATTTGCTTCTGTTTCTGGTGGCAGTTTCTACAAAATTTTATTGGACATTATATTATATAAATAAAATTAGAGGAGAAGAGAAGAAAAAGTAAAATGGCTTCAAAGCGTGGGGGAACTTTTGCTCCTCAGAAAAGCTTGAGCTCTTCCCCAGCTGTACAAACATCACAGCAGACAAAACCTACTCCCCCGCCCTCTCCTCCAATGCCAGCCTTAACATTGAAAGATTTACAAGATGCCTTAAAGGACACTGCCAAACAGATTAGATGTGAAATGGATGAGCTGCTTGAAAAGAAACTTGAGGAGAAACTTGAGGAGAAACTTGAAGAAAAAAATGTTGAGATGAGAGATGATATAGTGTTTGCACTGCAAGGTTTGGCTGGCCATTGCAGGACGTGTGGAAGAAGTGGAGGAACATGTTGAAATTTTGGAAATCAGACTGGGGAAAGTGGAAGAGAATACTGATATAAATCAGAATGAGATTCTTATGTCACAATTTAGAGAAATGGAACATGCGTTGAGAATAAGAGGACTGAGGGAAAATGTCCAAGAAAAATTGGAGGAGGAAATTGCAGCAGAATTGGCCTTGGTTCTGTCCTGCCAACCTGAAGAAATTATGAGAGAAATGGAAAAAAATTTTAGAGTTAATTTATGGGTTGCGAGACAGAGAAACCTTCCAAGAGATGTTGTTATTTACTTTTCAAGAAAATCAATCCGCAATGAAATTATTCAAGCTTTTTACAAACAGAGATTTCAAATTTTAAGACAAGACGTGATAATCTTAAAAGAAATACCACCCAAGATACTTAGAAGAAGAAAGGATTTTGCTTTTTTGGCTGAAGAATTGAAAGTGAGACAAATACAATTCAGATGGGATATACCAGCTGGTATAATGGTTAATTATATGGGCATACGTTATCGGCTTAATACGGTGGCAAAAGCAAAAGATTTTTACAGCTCAATTTTGAAAGCAGGTTCATCAGTGTCTCCACAAGGTATTAGGAAGGAAAGAATTCCTGAAGATAAAGACACTCAAGGAGCTACATCATCATCAAGCGTTACTAATTTACAAGATCAAGTTCAAGCTGAGTTACAACTTTTGGAAATTAAAGATGATCCAAAATCACAGAGATTGACCCGTGCAGCTCACAGACGTAAAGAAAGAGAGCAACGAAAAGTGGATGCGGTACCTATAGCGCAACAAGTAACTTCAGAGTCAGTGGGAGGAGCGAGACCGAAGAGATCAGTGACGGCTGATTTGCAAGGGGCATTCCTGAGGCTCTCTGCCACTAAAGATGGCAAGGTTCCTGACATGGAATGTTAATGGCTTGAATTCACCGCAGAAAAGAAAAAATGTATTTTACTATTTGAAGCAACATAAAAATGATGTTGTTTGCTTGCAAGAAACTCATATTACAGCGAAAGATCAAAAGTATTTGATTAATTCACGGTTGGGAATACATTTTATTGCACCTGCGCCTCAGAAAAAAGGTGGAGTAGTTATTTATGTTAAGAAGGAGTTTTTGCCTAAATTGATTGATTCTGACCCAGAAGGAAGATATGTTTTTATTGAAATGCTTTTGAATGGGAAGAAATGTCTCATCATTGGATTATATGCTCCAAATCAACAGCAGAAACAGTTTTATAAATTGATACATCAGAAACTAAATCAAATGGATTATAAATCAGTTATTATGATGGGAGACTGGAACGGTGTCTTAGATCCAAGAAAAGACAAGAAAGGTTCCTGTAAAGCTTTTAATTCAACGTTGCCAAAAACTTTTTTCGATTTGAAGGAGGAACTGGAACTAGAAGATATATGGAGGGAACGGAATATGGATGAGAAAGACTACACCTTTTTTTCGGATAGGCACCAATCCTACTCGAGAATTGACTTTTTTTGATAACTAATGACTTTCTTTCCAGGGTGAAGAATGTTAAGATCTTTCCTAGGACATTGTCTGATCATAGTCCGGTGTGGATGGAATTATTTGGTGAAGAAGGGAAGAGAAGAACTTGGAAATTGAATGAAAATTTATTTAGATATGATATAAATGTGCAGAAGTGTAAAGATCAATTGAAAGAATTTTTTTTTGTTAAATATGCATAAAGGTACTCCGATTTCAATAGTCTGGGATGCTAGCAAAGCGTATATGAAAGGTATTTTGATTTGTATGAATAGTGTTCATAAGAGAAAGCAAGCACAAAAACGAAAAGAGTTAGAGGAGGAGATTAAATTGAAAGAACAGGCTTTTATTTTAAACTCGTTGGATAATAACTTAAAAGTATCTATAACTATGCTTAGGGAACAATTTAATATGTTAATAGCAGACCAGACAGCAACTAGTTTAAGGTATATGAAATATAATACATTCTGTAATGGTTTATTTGGCCCTTCCACCAACAGAATAGTTGATGCTTTTTTTGTCTTCAGTTCTTAATATCTCTTTTATCTAATATTACCTAAAATGACATTTCAACAAAATTTGGTTAAGAAGAGTTTTTTGGAGTTTTATTCTAAGTTGTATGCCTCTGAAAAAATACAATTTGGAGAAATAGATAAGTATTTACAGGAGGCACACTGTCCTAGATTGTCAGATAATCAAAGGGAAAAAATGAATAGTTTAATTACAGTTGAGGAGATTAAGGGAGCAATTAAACAATTAAAGGTTGGTAAAGCTCCAGGTACAGATGGATTTACAGCAGTTTATTATATTAATTGAAGAAATGATAGAACCACTACAGGAACTGTTTAATAGTATATTGCTGGGCAAAGAGGTACCTCCTACTTGGAGGACTGCTTTTATATCTTTAATACCAAAGGAGGGTCAGGATTTGACGCAACACAAGAATTATAGACCTATATCTTTATTGAATATAGATTACAAGATTTTTTCAAAAGTATTGGCAAATAGATTAATGCAAGTGTTGTGCCAAATGATTCATAGTGATCAATCTGGATTTATAACTGGAAGATACATGAAGTATAATGTAAGACAGATTATTAATTTAATTGAGTATTTGGATATGAATAACCAAATTCCGGCTGCTTTTATATTTTTAGATGCTGAAAAAGCATTTGATCAATTAGATTGGGGTTTTTTGTTTCAGGTTATAGATAGAATGAATTTTGGGGAAAAAAATTTTCTGCTCTTAAGGCCATTTATCAACAGCAATCAGCACAGATTATAGTTAATGGGGGGGTAACAGAAGCATTTAAAATCGAAAAAGGAACTAGACAAGGATGTCCTTTGTCTCCATTGTTATTTGTGTTAACAATGGAGATTTTGTTAACTAAAATTCGTGAGTCTTCTGTAATAAAAGGAATTAAGGTTAACAAGATTGATTATAGATTAAGAGCTTTTGCAGATGACCTAGTGTTAACATTAACTCAGCCGATAGATTCGGTAACTGATGTGGTTGAAATTATTGCACAATATGGGAAAGTTTCTGGTTTTAAGGTTAACTGTAATAAGACTAAGATATTACCGAAAAATATGTCTAAGGATGATAAAGATATGTTAGTTACACTTACAGGTTTTGAAATGGTTAAAAAGATAAAATATTTGGGGGTTTATATTACAGCTTCTAATGCAAAATTGTATAAGAATAATTATGAAGCCTTATGGGCTAAGGTACAAAAGGATTTAAATGATTGGAAAA
>NW_015386164.1:2720-12457 GCF_001527695.2 Protobothrops mucrosquamatus | reverse complement strand
TCACAAGAAAGATATATTTTGGTTTGGAGAAGATGGATAGATTATATTGAGAACAAATATGGAACTAAAAAGTTTCATTTGGTTTTTGAGTAAATTTTAGATTGTTAATGTAGTTTATTTCTTTTTAAATAGTAATAAGATGTTATAATTATAGTGTTTAATACGTTTGTTTAGAAGAGAGTTAAAGGATGTTATAGAATTGTTAATTTAATAGTGATATAATGTAAGACAGAGTATACTTATTGTATTGTTAACCCTGTGATTGGCTCTGGGAAGTCGGGGGGGAGGGAGGGGGGTGGGGAAGGGTGGGTTTCGGGGAGGAGGGGAGTTATATTGTAAAACTTTTAAAAATTTTCAATAAAAAAAAAAAAAAAGAAAATTTACTGAGAAGCCATGTTCCTGAAGGGTTGTTAGAGTCAGTGCTAGATCTGACTGAGCTGTCTGAACTGACGGAGATTGGATGAGAATATCGTCCAGATAACATTGAATGCGCACAGGAATTGTTCGCAGATGTGCCGCGAATGTCGCCAGTATCTTTGTGAATACTCTGGGAGCTGAAGAAAGTCCAAAAGGCAGGGCCCTGTATTGAAAATGTTGCCCTGTGTGGCAGAATTTGAGAAACCTCCGTATAGGAATGTGAAGGTAGGCCTCTGTCAGGTCTATGGATGTCAGGAGGTGTCCCTTTCTGATGCTTGCTAATATTGACTGTAGGGTTTGCATTTTGAACTTTCTGTAAGCCAAGTGGTTGTTGAGGCATTTTAAGTCTAGAATTGCTCTCCCCCCCTGAACTCTTTGGGACTATGAACAAGATGGAATAGAATCCCTGTCCCCGCTGATCTTTCTCTACCGTTTCTATGGCCTGGATGTCCAGTAGGTGTTGGATGGCCTCCTTGATAAGGTTCCTTTTGGTTGGATCCCTTGGAGATGGACAAGGAATGAAGCGGTTCGGGAGTGTTGAAATGAATTCCAGTGAGAGGCCGAATCTGACAGTATTTAGGACCCAAAGGTCCGTGGTGGTGGCTTGCCATTTGTGAGCGAAGAGAGCAAGCCTGCCACCAATGGGAGAGTCCTCCCCGCCATCACTTTGATCTCTGGTAGGGGCAACCTCCCGCTCCTCGAAAGGGCCGCTTTGATTGGAACTGTTGTCTGAATCTGTCTCTGTTGCAAGTTCTATCACCCTGTCGGTCTGACCTAGGCTGATAGGGACGAGAAGGCACCTTGCTCTGTGCCTGTGTCAGATCGAAAGGGCGGTCTGCGGGGGTAGGAGGTGACTCTCCTCTCCGTTCTCCTCTCCTTTGGTGGGCCAGAATCTTGCGTTTGTCCTTGTTCTCTATCAGATAAGGATCAAGGGCCTCACCAAAAAGACAGCCGCCCTTGTAGGATGCTGCCAACCACCACTTTGCCTTAATGTCGGCTCTCCACTGTCTGAGCCACAGCAATCTGCGTGCTCCGGTGTTGTACGCTATTGCCCTTGCAGAATAGTTTGATGCGTGTAAGGATGAATCTGACATGAACTCCGCTGCCGCCACTAACCTTCTTAAGTTCTGGTGGGTTCTCTCCTCCTCCGGAGAGATACTCGCCTGGAGTTGACGCAGCCAGAGAAGTGAAGTCCTAGCGAAAAAGGATGTAGAGATGGCTGCCTTGATTGCCCATGCCAAGGCCTGATGTGCCCTACGGAAGGTGAGATCCATCTTCTTATCTTCTGATTTCAGGACCTCCACCGCATCCCCAGCTACCGTGGATGGAGAACAAAGAGCAGCTAGGGGTTCATCTACTGTCAGAACCTCTATTACCTCCGATAGGGCCAGATCTATGTTGAACATTTTCTTGTCTGTTCCCCCCATTGGGAGGAAAGACCCCGATGCCCCCATGTTATTCTGAACTGAATCAAAAAAGAGGGGGGGCAGGGAATAAATTGTTGTGTGTAAGTGGGCTGTGAAAACACCTCGTTGTTTGTGACCTGACTAGTTGATGGTCCCTTCTGAGCAAGCAAAGGTCTCTCGATCTTTGCAGTGCTGCTGGCCTTGCGAAGCAAGGGTTTGAAAAGGGACAGATTAAAGAGGCCCATAAATGGTGGAGGATCTGGGGATATGTCTTCTTCCTGACAGCCCCTGATCCGTCAGCTCATGGTCCTCTGCAGGAGACCTCCTGCCTCTGGAGGACCAGGAGGGGGAAATTGAATCCTGGTACACAGAGGCTTCCTCTTGGGAAAGGCGGGAGCCCCCCCTTTGAAGCTACAGACCCTGTTCTGGAGCAATGATGTCTTGAAGATGCCATGTCCTGAGAGACGGCCTGAGATATCAGGGATTGTAAGTGTTCTGATGACAATGCTCCATGATTGTCTGAAATACGGGTGCCTGTTTCCATCCCCGGACCTCCAGGCCCCTCACTTAGGGGAGATCCGCTCCCCTGCTCCATGTCAGCCTCTGCTTCCAGAGGTTCCTGATTAGGCTTTCTCGGGCCAAATATTTCCTCCTCCTTGTAACTAGGTGGTTCTAGCCCCTCCTCCACTGAGCTTTGCCTCTTCTCCACTCTAGAGCCTGGTATCGACGTTTGGCCTCCCTATCTGCTGTCTTAGAAGGTCTTTTACCAGATATTGTCTTGGCTTTGATCCTGCCAGCCGCCTCCTGCTTGGATGATTTTTGCCTCTTACGATCAGGGGGGCTAATGGAGGTTTCCTGCGCTGTCTGGATAGCGCTTGTGTCTGCCATTTGTCAATGGGATATATCCCGTTGCAAGCCTGAGAAAGAGAGGTCCCTATTAGGAGGTCTTGTGAATTCTAGTCCTGGGACGATCTGGACCAGTGGTGGCGAACCTATGGCACGGGTGCCAGAGGTGGCACTCAGAGCCCTCTCTGTGGGCACGCGCGCCGTCGCCCCAGTCCTAGGCCTTCAGCTGGGTTTTATAAAACCTTTTCGCTTTAGGCCTCCACAGCCATGTGCAAAAAAAAAAAAAAAATTCAATCAATCAGTCAATTTCAACTTCTCGCGGGGAAAAAAAAGATCTTGCAAAGTTCGAATTGATTGATTGAACTTTTTAGTCCCACCCAGTCTGCTGTTACTACCGCAGCCACGCCCAGCCAATTGGCCACGCCCAGCCAATTGGCCACACCCACCCGGCACCCGACGATGCATAAGTGGGTTTTGGGTTGCAGTTTGGGCACTCGGTCTCTAAAAGGTTCGCCCTCACTGATTTGGACTGAGCCTTGCAGTTATTATTATTATTTTTATTTAATATTTAATATTTTGGATGGAGGTTAGGGATAGCAGAGGAAGATTCTGTTCCCTGAATAGCTTTCCGCAGCTCAGCTGAGTCCCCCGAGCTCGTTAGAAGCCTCCTTGTGCTCCGCCTGCTGGCTGAACTCCAGGAAAAAAGTGTGCGGCAATTTAAAGCTCCCCGTCGACCGGCTGAGCTTCAGAGAGAGAGAGCGGGCTGCTGATGGAAGCCACGGGAGCCCTGACGCTCACCGCGGATCAGCTGGACTGAAAAATTAGAAACCGCAGGAGATCTGATGCCCTCCGCAGATCAGCTGAGCTTTGGTAGGCTTCGGGGACCAGTTCGTTGTCCACGGGCCAGCTGGGCTTCCGCGGATCAGCTGGGCTTCGGGGAATCCTCACGGAATCCCGGTCCCTGTGGCTGCTTAGATTTTAAAAATCCTTGGCTGTCCCGGAAGAGGGGGAACTGAGGCGATCTCTGTAGTTGGGGTGTGGAGGGGAAGGTGGTGGTGGTTGGGGAATCCTCCCCTGGTCCTGGACCCACGTGGAGCCAAAATGGCGTCCAGTTCTTTGTTTTCCCTCCGGGATCAGCTGTCCTAAAAGCCAGCCTTGTGGCTGCGCTGCAATTTGCCACAATGAAAAAGGCAGTAAAAGGTGAATCTTCGTTTGTCCTTCACTCCCCCCCCCCTTCAGGTGAAAATAATAGTAGAATACAATCTGATTTAAAGTCCTTTGGAGCCAAGAAAAACCTGTCTGTCCGGGCTGAGACTAAGTCGAGACTGGGAAAGGGGCGTCTCAGGAGGAGAGGCAGAGCAAAAATTGGCTGACTACGGGTAGAAGACAAGCAGAACCCATTGGTGGATTCTCCACTCGTCATGCTGGAGAATAGTAGTCATGGTATCAAGAATGTCAGTAATGATGTCTGCTTCTATGTCCAAAGGATATTACTGAAGAAACGTAGAGCACATTTTAGCTGATAAGATAGAGATGGTATGAATAATGGATTTACAACTGACAGCTAAGAGAATGTCTTAGAAAAGAATGTTTCACATCTACAAAAGAAGGCTTTAAAATTTAAAAGCGAAATACAAATGATAAACCAATAGAGTGACTGGGATAATTTTTTTCCTACTGGATTTACAGAAGTGGCTTGTTAAAGTCTAGAAGAATTCTGTAGGATGAGACAAGGAAGAAATGAAGAGAAATCAAATCCTATGACAATATTTGAATGAACTAAAGAATAAGACTGTAAGAAATAAAAGGAATATAAAGTGGGTTTATTTGATCAAGATTAAAACAAAATACATTGTTACCTCTGGCAACTTTTAGACTTTTGCTGACACCAGGACTGAAAAGATAATGTTTTATAGATGTTTACAGATGAGAGTTGAGATACTGGATGAAGAGATACTGTAAATATTTATAATCTTTGAGGCAATGAAGACTCACTAAATCTGTTTATACTTGTGATGAAGGTTGGACGCGACTTCTTTATATTCTTTTCTTTTCTTTCTTGCATTTTTTACTCTTTCTGTATAATCTCTTTTCTTTCTTTTAAATTGTATTAGATTTTATTACTACAATCAACATTCTTAATAAAACTATACATATATATGGAATGGGTACATGAAAGTCTGGAAGAGCAAACAACAAATTGCAAGGAGAACGATATAGGACGTTTATATCAAGGTGTCTAACAAATCCAGTCCCCATCCGTTGGAACCGAGAAAATACTGAGCACCTGAAGTTGAGGGTCTTAAGGACTCAGTCGTACCCTCAACTTCAGGTGCTCAGTATTTTCTCGGTTCCAACGGATGGGGACTGGATTTGTATCTGTGGAACTATATTTGCAGGATATAGCAAGAGGAAATTGACCCTTAAATTCTGTGTTTGATTCAGATTTGTTACTAAAACAAAACAAAAATAAAGTATTAACTATAAAGTTATCCAATTCTCTACAAACTATTGCTCCATTCTGATATCATTAATGACTGCTAGAAAATAAGATATTTCCAACTTAAATTTCAAGTTCAAAATCAGTTCTTCTGGGGTTAAGAAAATATTTTTAGGCTAAGGTAAAGATAAAGTGTCATTTGAGTTTGATACCATAAACCAACCGTGCAGTTTACGAGACAAAAGAATACGGTACAAAAGTGGGTTGCCACTGCCTTCTTCCACAGTATATTCTTTTTTTACTTTTCTGACTAGTCTCCAGCCCTGGAATTCCTCTGCTGTCTTCCCATTCAAGTACAAACCAAGTAATCACATCCAGTAGAAGCTAAAGACCTTTCTAATATTCAAGAGGTGAGACAATATAATTGACAAGGAATTAGAAAATGGGCTGAAAAAATAATTAATTAAAAGTGTAGACATCAACTTCGGTAACACAAGATAAGCTGGTAGTACCTTATGGCAGGGCCAAGCAGACCATGTAAGTGTAACCTGAGTCTCAAACTGATGTGGAATAAATGTATTAATCTATCAGCATAGAGTAGACATCATCAAGATGGAAAATTATGCTTCTAAATAAACTTGCCAATCCTATAACTGACAATAATCCAAATATTCAGAGGAAATTTTTGAACTTCTACTAGAACTTCTTCTAAGAGCTGTGGTGGCACAGTGGTTAGAATGTGGTACTGCAGGCTAACTCACTGCTCACTCCAGGAGTTTGATTCTGGTTGATTCAGCCTTCCACCCTTCTGAGGTCAGTAAAATGAAGATCCAGATGTTGGGGGCAATATGCTGACTCTATAATCCGCTTAGAAAGGGCTGTAAAGCACTATGAAGGGGTATATAAGTCTAAGTGCTATTGCTATTGCTATGGCGGCCACCAAAAACTGATCAAGATGCAACGTATCGCATTCTCTTATTTCTTTATTTGTGTGAGAAAAGAAGTATATGGAGAGAGCCCTATCTTTGGTTCTCTACTTGTTACAAATATTATAAATATCAAGAGATATCCTTAACCACTATAACAAATTAATTAAAAGCCATGAAGATTGAACCTGTCTCTACTGCTTATGTTGATGAGTTAATTTCTCCTTTAAACAAGACAGCATGTATAAGATGCCATTTGAGAAAGTGAGAAAACTATTACATACCACAAGTAATGGCTTATCATGCTACAAACTCACAGAGCTCAATTGCAAACACACCATTGTATTTCCCAAATGATAAAAAAAACAAAAAACTTTTGAAAATCACAGCTACCTTCTGCTAGTTATACAAATAGATTTTCGTAACTGAGACAGATAGTTGCATTCCTTGGAAAATACTTAGTAAAATGACTACAATGATATCCATGCTGGAATGTCAAAATCAGCAAGATTGCAGACCAATTATGAAGCAACTCCACCCTTTTGTATGTACATCAACAGTGAAACAGGACAAGAGTTCCATTAGGATAGTTTGTCTGCCACCTGATTTTACCCCCATATTAATGGGATGCAAGGCAACCACAATATCTTAACAATCAACAAAACTGGAGAGATTTTGATTATCTAAGTCAATAGTCTTCAACTTCATTCCAATGTTTAATAAGATTTGATAGTTGGACAAATTCATTTGTCAGTAAACAAATTAGTTTCAAATCTTTGAAACTAATTTTTTTTAATGTTGGAAGCTTAAATAAAAGCTCTGCTTAATTTTTAATGAATCTGGAAAAGAACAGGTACAAAGGAAAAATGCATAAATAAATACAACAATAGCAATATCACTTAGACTTATATACCACAATAGCGCTCTAATCTCTAAGTGGTTTACAGAGTCAGCATATTAGAGTAGAGTAGAGTAGAGTAGAGAATCTGGAAGGGATCTTGGAGGTCTTCTAGGCCAGCCCCCCGCTCAAGCAGGAGAACCTATACCATCTCAGACAAGTGACTGTCTATGTCTAGTCCAGCGGTTCTCAACCTATGGGTCACGACCCCATTTGGGGTCAATCGACCATTTAACTGGGGTCGCCAAGCAAGGCTGCCCGCCATTTTTTTGTCCATTTTTTTCCCCTTTTCCGGCGGGTGCCTTACCTCCCTTGGGCTGGACCAGCTGGTGGTCGGCCTGCTCAGTCTCTGCCGCTTGCCAGCTACGCCTCGGCCGGCGCAGGGGGCGGAACCACGCATGCGCGACGCTCCCGGGCAGGGAAAGTCCTCGACTTACGACCGGTTGGGTAGTCCTCGACTTACGACCGGTTTAGTCCTCGACTTACGACCGGTTTAGTCCTCGACTTACGACCGGTTGGGGGTCACGGTTTAGTCCTCGACTTACGACCAGTTGAGGGTCACGGCATTAAAAAGGTTGAGAACCACTGGTCTAGTCTCATCTTAAAAACCTCCAGTGATGGAGAAATTGAAGGCAAGCCGTTCCACTGGTTAATTGTCCTCATTGTCAGGAAGTTTCTCCTTAATTCCAGGTTTCACTGGTCTACTAATTTGGTCACTTTATCAAAGAATGAAATAAGATTGGTTTGGCATGATCTGTTTTTAACAAACCCGTGCTGGCTACCAGTTATACCTTTGTTTGCTTCTAGTTATTTGCAGATCTGTTTTTTGATTATCTTTTCCAGGATCTTCCCAGGTACTGATGTTAGACTGATTGGTCTGTAGTTTCCTGGGTCTGTTTTTTTTCCTTTCTTGAAAATGGGAACCACATCCGCCCTTTTCCAATCCTCACATACTTCCCCAGTTCTCCAGTATTTTTGAAAGATATGGCGCAATGATTCTGAGATAACTTCTGCCAGCTCCTTCAAAACTCTGGGATGTAATCTATTGGGTCCCGGTTATTTATATTCGTCAAGGTCGGATAGATGTTCTCTTACCATTTTCTTGCTTAATTTAATTTTTGTTTCTAGTTTGTCTTTCGCAGTAGTTTTTTTGGTATGTTATACTATAACTTCTTTTTGTGTGAAAAAAGAAATTATAGCACAACACACCCAAAACAAATATTGCCCCCAACAATCTGGGTCCTCATTTTACAGATCTCTGAAAGATAGAAGGCTGAGTCAACCTTGAGCCAGTGAGGATTGAACCCCTGGCAGTCAGCAGAATTAGCATACATACTGCATTCTAACCACTGCACCACCATGGTTCTGATTATTAACCAGAGATAATTTAATTTATAAGCCCAGGACACCTGCCATCTTAGTCAAGTTCTCTATAAAAGCCTTTGCATGTCTGGTAATACAGAGGAGGAGTACTGACCCCCAGGTTGATACTCAAAGAAGCCTAAAAATGCAAGAAATTAATAATCAAACATATATGCCAAAAATTCATTAATACACTTGTTTGCTAACATTGCTTTACATTAATTCCTTGATCTAGCTCTGCCTCATTTTGTAAATTGTCCTCTTTCCATTTCTGCTTTTTTATTATGGACTCTTGATATCTCTCAAGAATTCCACATGTACCATCAAGCTAAAAGGTTCCATTTTACTAAACTAAAACGGACAAATATAGTATTCCTAAACTCAGGCTGTTACAATCTAGTATTTCAAATGTTATAGGAAATCATATGAAAAAAGGGATGTCTATAAAGTACCTACCCATGGAAAGAAAGAAGTTTCTAAATAGATGCTATTATTTCAGTATCAATGAAAAAAATGTAAAGGTTCTTCATAAAGGACTAATTTCAAAATTACCTAACTTGGCAATTTAGACAACCGTTTCTTCAAGAGATAAATTTAACTTAGTAATTTTCTTTGGAAAATGTCACTCTGATACTTTTAACAAATTTTTGATTATTGTCTCTCCTGTTTTCTATAAGTTTCCTTCCATACTAGAACAGATAATACTACTAACATTACTTATGTGTATTTATTTCTGCCAACCTGTGGTCTCCGCCCACTAGGGACCACTTGCAACCCTCACTGAATTGCCTATGGACCACTACTGAACTACCCACTGAGCCCCCATTGAGCCACCCATGGCCCCTGCACACTCCCCCTCATCTGGGGACTCCCATCTCTTCCCACTTAATGGAGACTCCCCAACACTTGAGAACTGTCTCCTCTTCCTGCTTAATGACCCATACGTCCTAGGGTTACAATAGCAACCAGATCTGCCAGGATTGATGTCGCTATATTATGCTTTTACATGACATTGCACTTTACAACTGCATTATTTAACAACAGCAATCTCGGTCTCAAATGCTGTCATAAAGGGGCGTTGTCTTACCTGAACGCCTTTTCTCAGCAAAGAGGAATGTAGACTCCACGTGTGGGTGTTAATTGTCCTCTAGCCCAATCAGACCAAACAATCAAAGTCGCCACGCCCCTTCAGGGTCTGAGCATGCCCCAGTTTCGAAAAGGGCGAAGCCAGTGATTGTTCTGTACGACGTGATGGCTCCTGAAAAATTGACACTGACCTGACTGCTAACTGAATAGGGAGGGAGTGGAGTCTACATTCCTCTTTGCTGAGAAAAGGCGTTCAGGTAAGACAACGCCCCTTCTCCAGCAAATGGAGGAATGTAGACTCCACGTGTGGGACATACCAAAGCCCTTAAGGTCCCATGGGAGGGATGCAGGCCGGT
>NW_015386164.1:0-2155 GCF_001527695.2 Protobothrops mucrosquamatus | reverse complement strand
CACGCCTTGCCGACGTGACTGCCACCAGAAAGGCCACTTTGTAGGATAAAAGATGAAGTGGACAAGACCCGAGAGGTTCAAAAGGGGATCTTGTAAGGGCCTGTAGGACTCGAGGCAACTCCCAGGAAGGATACCGATGCACCACAGGAGGCCTGGTATTGGTTACGCCCTTGATAAAGGATCGGACCGCTGGGTGATGAGATAGCGGCGTAGAGTTGGTACAGGTGAACACCGTAGAGAGCGCGGCCACCTGTCTACGGATAGTGTTGGGCGCTAAGCCCCTATCCACCCCATCCATGAGATATTCCAAAACTACCGGAATAGTGACAGAAGAAAGAGAGACACTTTTGTTGGCACACCACTCACAAAAATTCTTCCAAGTGGCATCGTAGATCCGGTTTGTCGCCGGCCGCCTTGAGGCCTGGATCATAGAAATTACTCTTGGAGAGTAGGATCCCTGCATTAGGAACTGGCATTCAGATGCCAGACGGCCAGTTGGAGCCACTGTGGATCCGGATGCCGTACGGCTCCCTGTGTCAGGACTATCCGCTCTGGAGGAATTCTCCACGGGGGAGCTACGGCGAGATTCACGAGATCCGCGAACCATGGTCGCCTCGGCCAGTGTGGGGCCACAAAAATCAGCTCCGCTTGTTCCTGCAACAGCTTCCTGATGACGGCTGGGATCAAGGGAAGAGGAGGGAATGCGTATAGGAGGCCCCTCGGCCAAGGAGTGCGAAGGGCATCCGCTCCCTCCGAACCCTGAGAAGGGTATCGAGAGAGAAACCGGGGAAGCTGGGCGTTCTCCGGAGAGGCGAACAGATCGACATTGGGTTGACCAAACCAGTGAGTGATCTCTCGAAAGAGACGGGGGTGCAAGCGCCACTCTGAGTGGTCCACTATAGACGACTCAAGAAATCTGCCTGGCGGTTGTCCACCCCCGAAATGTGTTCCGCTTTGAGGGACAGCAGATGTCTCTCCGCCCACGCCCCCAGCAATCGTGCCTCCGACATTAGGGCCCGAGATCGTGTTCCGCCCTGCCTGTTGATGTGGGCCTTTGCCGTCACATTGTCCGTCAGGACTAGTACGTGGCGGCCTTCCACTATCTTGTGGAAATGGCGAAGTGCCAAGTGTATGGCCCTTAGCTCCAGCCAGTTTATGTTCTGTTTGAGATCCCTTTTGGACCACTGACCTTGCGCTAAATGATGTTGTAGATGCGCTCCCCATCCGAATAGGCTGGCGTCAGTGGTCAAGGTTATGCGAGCTGGTTCCCTGAAAAAGGATCCTTTGTCCAACGCCGGGGATAGCCACCAGAGAAGGGAAGAAAGGGTCTGAACTCGGACCTGCACCCTCTGTGGAAAACAGGCTTCTCCCCGCCTCTGATAAGGGAGCAGAAACCACTGAAGTTGTCTTGTGTGGAGTCTGGCCCAGGGCACTATATTGATGCAGGAAATTAACTTTCCCAACAGCTGCGAAAGAAGGAGCAGGGTCACCCGCTTTTCCCTGCGCACCTTGGAGACCAACCTGCATATGCTGGTTCGACGCTCTTGGGACAGAAAGACTTGACCCAGGTGGGTATCGATTATTGCGCCCAAGTGCAATAGCCGGTTGGTTGGGGATAGGTGACTCTTTTGAAAATTGATCAGGAACCCATGATCCTGAAGTGTTCTGATCGTTAGCCTGACGTCCACGCAAGCGTTCAGTGCCGAGGACGATTGAATCAGAATATCGTCCAAGTAACACTGGAGCCGTACTGGAACCAATCTCAGTTGTGCGGCAAGGACTGTCAGGATTTTCGTAAAGACCCTGGGGGCTGATGACAGGCCGAATGGCAAGGCCTTGTATTGATAATGGCGATTCGCATACGTGAACCTGAGATATCGCCTGTGAGCCGGATTTATGGGGATGTGGAGGTAAGCTTCTGACAAATCTATGGACATGAGGAAGACCCCTGGTCGGATGCTGCCTAGAATCGAATGGAGGGTTTGCATCTTGAATTTTTGGTACACCAGAAATGAGTTGAGGGTCTTGAGGTCGAGTATTGCCCTCCATCCTCCTGAGGTCTTGGGAACCACGAAGAGGATGGAGTAAAACCCGAGACCTCTTTGATCTGGTGGTACCTGTTCTATTGCTTCTATGGTGAGCAAATGCTGAATGG
>NW_015386163.1:523031-545741 GCF_001527695.2 Protobothrops mucrosquamatus | reverse complement strand
TCCTAATGAGGGTCCTACTTTCCAACAGGGACAAGATGCAGAAGCCAACACTGTGCTGCCCTGTGAAAAAGTAACAATACTCCAGTGTTTTCTTCCCCTTTGAGAATTAGCATAAGATGTTCAGTTGCAAGCCCTTGTTTGCCAAAGGGAAGAAAGGGTTTCAGTTCTTCCTTGCGCTTTTGTTTCAATGGCTCACAACTGTCACTGCAAATCTTTCCCCTTGTCTTGGATCCAGTGATTAAGAACCTATTGTGTCAGGCAATGAGCCAGCATCCTACTTCTGTCTAGCGCCTTCTGCCAAGACAGCAACCAGTGCCAGGTATTCTATTAAATCTCTTGGGCAAACAACATTCCCACATGGCTGAAAGCAGAGAAGATGTTAGCTGTCACTCCTGGCTCCCAGGAACCCCTAACTAGCCCAGCTCCCCTTTCCGATGGAGAAAGAAACATCCCCAAGTCAGATCTTAGTGAACCTTTTCCACTAAGAAAAAGTATTTACTGCAACAGAGTCTTCCATCTGATTGTTAACAAATTAGTACTCTATAAAGCAGTGATGGCGAACCTTTTAGAGACCGAGTGCCCAAACTGCAACCCAAACCCCACTTATTTATTGCAAAGTGCCAGGGGCGCATCAGCATTATGGTGCCCTCAGGGGGGAGCAGGGAGGCGCCTCTGAATGTCGCCTCTGGCACGCAAAAACCAGGGGTGCAAAAATGGGCCACCATGCTGCAAGGTGCAAAAATGGCCACCACCGTGCCGTGGGGTGCAGATACAAGGCGCTGCATCACGCAAGAACGGGGCAGGGTTAGTATCACGCAGGCACTAGCCCTGCCCCATTTGCAGTGTGTGCATGCTCGCGGCCCCGAGCGCACATGCACGCATGTAAAATGCTTCCCCTCCCTTTTCTTCCAGTCCGCCAATCAACAATGGTTGGTGACCTCTGCTCTATCATCTCTACTCGAGCTTGCTAGTCGGCCGCTTCACCTCCTTTGTGCTGGGCGGGGCTCCTGCTCCAGGCGGCGATGCGGCCTGAGGGACCTGCTGCTGGCGGCGGCACGCATGCCAACAAAGAGGGCTCTGAGTGCCGCCTCTGGCACGCGTGCCACAGGTTCACCACCACTGCTATAAAGCATGGCAAAGAATTACCTTGAAAAATATGTCAGCCCATACAAAGCAGCTCTCCTCAAAGCGTGAAAGCAGTGCATCCTCTAGAAGTCTTTTACAACTATTTTGTTGAGTAAAAATTGAATAATCTGAGAAATCTGGATTGGACAAACACAATAATGCATTTTTTTTCATAATATTTTTCATAAAGTTCTATGAAGAGAATCTTTGCTGCACCTGTTTCTAGCAAGAGAAATGCAACTCTACACATGAGCATTGCTGGATGCATAGCATCAGAATCAAATTAATTATATAATACGACAGGTACAATCCAGTCAGCCTAGAAATGCTAGGAGATATTGTGAAATATAAAGGGGGAAAAAGTATCCCCCAAAAATTCGAACAAAAGAAGATCCACATGGATTTTAGGACATGCTGTCGTGATAGCAAAAGAAAGAGGATGAAAGCCTTCAGCGAAAAGAAAAATATGTAACAACAGAACCCAGACTATCAATATTATGGAAGAAAGAACAAGAAAATATGTATCAATAAAGAAGATCAAGAAATAGATCAAATAACAAAAAAGGACAAGTCTTCAAAAGATTTGAGAAATCACAGAAAAATTCACTGGTTAAGGTTAGCATAGTCAATATATTTAAGGAAAAGAACTGATATAAGAGTAAAAATAATGTGAAAAAGATGAAAAGACTGAACTGAAACTTGTGGCAAGTAAAAACTGAGGTACAGCAGAGAAAACAACAGCAGTCTATCAGAAAAATATCAGATAAAGATGAAATTACCCACAGAAATGTTAAAGCTGAAGAAAATACTAACAGTTCTACATCAACAAATATGGAATAAGGCTGCAAGGCCCAAAGACTGGAAAAGGTAATGTATGCTTGCACTCAAAAATGGAGAAACAAGAAAATGTAATGAATTACTAAGCTATTTCACAAATACTTCATAAAACCAAAGTTTTTGCTACATCCTTACCAAGACATGATAGCAGCATTCCAGTATTTGAGAGGCTGCCACAAAGAAGAGAGGGTCACATTATTCACCTAAGCACCAGAGAGGGAAGGACGAGAAACAATGGTTGGAAACTGATCAAAGAGAGGAGCAACATGGAATTAAGGAGAAACTTCCTGACAGTGAGGACAATTAACCAGTGGAACAGTTTGCCTCCAGAAATCGTGGGCGCTCCATCACTGGAGGTTTTTAAGAAGAGACTAGACAGTCACTTGTCTGAGATGATATAGATTCTCCTGGACTAGAAGACCTCCAAGGTCCCTTCCAGCTCTACTCTACTCTACTCTACTCTACTCTACTCTACTCTACTCTACTCTACTCTACTCTCAGCCTATGCAGAGAGATAAACTCAGAGAAGTTATACTTGAGGGCAAGCAAGTGAAGGTGGTAAATAATTTTATTTTCTTGGTTTAGGAACAGATAAAAAAGGGCAGTGTTTTGGAAAAGTAACAAAATTAATGAAGAAGGGAATGCTAGAAAAACAAATTCATGAAAGAAAGGAATATTATTATAACCAACCCCACAAAAACACAAAACTTAAAGCAATTTTCTTTCCAGCAGTTGTAATATATGACTGTAAAAACTGGACACTGAGAAAGAGAGAAAGGAGATATATCCTTTGAATTATGGATTTTGCTGTGGTCTGCAAAGAGGCAATTAATCGGTTCTACACCACAAGTGGCCAATTTCCTTGAGGCAGTGATGAGGAAGCAAAAACTTACACAGTTGGGTATATGATATAGTTTTTTTTAAATGATTATATTTTAAAAAATGGTGATAGGAGAAGGGTAAGACATTACTTAAGATGGATGGGTTAAATCAAGAGGATTACCAGAATGTTCTTGAGAGACTTACAAATTAGTATCAGTAGGTATAATTGAGAGCTGGTGGGGTGACTCCCATGACTGAAATATAACAATTAAAGTATGAAATGTGCTCATGAGCAAAAGAATTGGAAGAAGAATTGTACTGAATGCCCCTATTCAGAAATAAAAATAAAAAGAATTTTGCAATCCTGTTTTTTTTTTCAATGAACAAATGAACTTTACGCCATTTTAAGGGAAAGTTAAGCTGAGCATTGTCAATGTGTACCTTGGCTTCTAACAAAGGAATTATTATTATCTGCTCAGGGTAATGAAAGTAGATCACATGGCAGTAGAAGCTAATGGGAAAAAAGGACATCAAGACTGATAGGAATTCCTTAAGATTTTAAATGTATAATTGCAAATCATTTAAATGAGGTAGAAAATAGAGGAAAGTAGAAGAAGCTTAAGTAGTTAAACAGCTTACTAAACAGCTGAAAAGTCACTAAACTGATCCTCTTTGTAGTACTGCAGAGCTGGGGTTAGGCAAGTGAAAGTTCAGAAGGAGTTGAGGTTAAAGAAGGATGCTAAGACCTAAAAGAGCTTCTTTAGATACAGGTAGACATTAATTTATGACCATTTAATGTTGTTACAACAGTCTCAAAATGGGCTAACAAAGCACTTCTGGCTATTGTAAAATATCAACCCTCCCTTTGTCACATGACCATATTTTAGTTGCTTGGCAACTCTCATGATCAGTTGCAGTGTCCCACAGTCATGAGATCCTAATTTGGGGTGTTTTTTGCCAGTTTCCTGCAATTTTTTTTGCTGGTTTCTGAATTTTTTTAAAACATTTTTTTGTTGGTTTATGCCCAAAACTACCATTTTGAAAGAATGGGCTTACTTAACGACCACAGCATTCGTTTAATGACTGCATGGTTCGCTTAACAACTGCCATGAAAAATGTAAAAAAAAAATGGGTCTGGTCGTATGTGTACCGTAATTTACAACTATAAATTTCAACTGTACTATGACTTACAACAGATTTTAATCTATTACGCCCTCGCTCTGCATCCCCTGCCCTATAATGTATACATTATACATTACACCACGATGTAAAAAAGATGTTGAGACTCTAGAAAGAGTACAGAGAACAGCAACAAAGATGATTAGGGGACTGGAGGCTAAAGCATATAAGGAACGGCTTCTGGAATTGGGTATGCCTAGTTTAACGAAGAGAAGGACGAGGGGGGACATGATAGCAGTCTTCCAGTATCTCAGGGGCTGCCACAAAGAAGAGGGAGTCAAGCTATTCTCCAAAGCGCCTGAAGGCAGGACAAGAAGCAACGGATGGAAACTAATCAAGGAGAGAAGCAACCTAGAACTAAGGAGAAACTTCCTGACAGTTAGAACAATTAACCAGTGGAACAACCTGCCTCCAGAAGAAGTGAATGCTCCAACACTGAAAGTTTTTAAGAAGAGACTGGACGACCATTTGTCTGAAATGGTATAGGGTTTCCTGCCTGAGCAGGGGGTTGGACCAGATGACCTCCAAGGTCCCTTCCAATTTTACTATTATTATTATTATTATTATTATTATTATTATTATTATTATTATTATTATTATTATTATTATTATCATCATCATCATCATCATCATCATCATCATCATCATCATTATATTGTGAAGACAAAATTTGAGGAATGAAGTAGGAGTTGCAATGCTTACTTGTATTCCATTTGTCTGGGGGGGCTCTCAATGTCTTTCAATAAGCAAGCAAAATTATGGATCCATAAATTGCTATTTAATCTCCATTGTCATTCTGAATATCTTTCCATGGTTTATTCCAAAGTATCTGAGGGAGTAAAGAAGCATACTGCAAACCGTTTTGAGCTGGTACTACCAGTGGCTATACATTTAATGGCTTCACTCGAAAGGCTTAACTCAATTGCATTTGAAAATTTGCCGTTGTCAGTTCTGAGAACCAGGGAATTTGCATTTTGCAATGAAACATTTCACCAGAGAACTGGAAAAGTGCCTGCAATACAAATCCATTTATTCCAAAGAGCCTCGCTGTCTCTTTACTCCTTTCTTTTTTCCTTTTTTTTTTGTTCCAATGGCTCTGCTATTATTGGTTTTAGGACTGCAGCCATGTGTATATTTTACATTTAAATTGAGACATACGTATCAGAGACATCTTCACTGTACAGTACTTGGCAAAAAAAAAAATGCTGCTAATCTCCCTATTCGTCCCCCCATCCCTTTTTCACATTTTACCACCCCTTGGAGATGCTTGATTCTTCATCTGTGTATCTTGCCAAGTCATGTCAGAATGCCATGGCAACCCAGTTTGAACATGTAACTATGTCGCATCTGAAAAAGCAGGCCAACTGCAAACACTGACAGAACATTTCCAGTGTTCACTTGATCCCAGCTATGAGACCACCAAAAAAAAAAAAAGCAGCAGCTGATGAAATCAGGTGGGTGAATTTAAACATCCCATCCTTTTTATCTATGAAAAGTAAATATCTATCTAATCGACATTCTCCAAATTAAAGGAAATATTTCAGATCTATTTAGACTGCGATCTGGAAGAAGAAATGCACATCTTAATTGTTTTATTTGGAAATGGGAAAAAAACCCACCTTTTATTTTCCCAAGCAAAACTACAACTAACCTTTTGTTAAAAAAAAAATTCTGTTATCCTTAAATGGCAGTTTTGGACTTATTCTGCCTGTGAAACATGACTGATAATTGCTGACAGTGAGAAGCAATTCAAAATAAAATCTGTAATCTTCTATTTATTCTTTTCCAGGCCTATTAAATAAAGAATTATGATTAACATAACTGCAGGCACCCATTTGAAGTTAAAATAAAAAATTAGAAAGGCAGTCTCTCAACCACAGCTTTCCTTTTTCAGGTAGTCTTTCTAAACAGGTAAAAAAGAAAATAATAATCTGTGCGAATATCCATGTGGATGTTTAGATGCTGGCAACTGCCACTTTAAAATGGGAAATACCTGGCTGAAACAAGACATTTAAAGTTTGACTAATAAAGGGAACGGAGGCAAGTCGTCCCACGATGCCACCCATTCTTCTCACATGCTGCATTTGTTATGAATGAGTCCAAAATGTTCTTTTGGCTTGGCTGACTCTTCTCAGACGATATACAGTGATGTTAAAAAGGGAAGTACACCCTCTTTGAGTTCTATCGTTTTACGTAGCAGGACAGTAAATATCACTTGATCCTAAGCAGTTCTTAAAAGGAGGTAAATAAAACCTCACATGAACAGCACATGACATATTACGCCATGATCATCATTTATTCACATGACTGTACTACTCCTACTTAAGATGTGGTAAGTGCAAACGTGAAGGAACTCTGGGACATGAGGTTTTATACTGATCTCCAAGACCTTCCTGCAGGTCAGGCGGGAAAACACAAAGCTACAACCACTTGCGTTTCTCCATATCATCTCGGGACTCTTCGTTCAAATCTCATGCCCCATGAAATGTCTCATGTCTAGCCCACAGGTTCCAAGCTACTACAACAGGCAGGACGATAAGGCCGAATTCATAGACTATCAGTGACAAGCACTTGATCTACTCAATTGTCTGCTGCCGATGTGGACAATTTTTTTTTTCTCCTGGGCTAATAGCAAGAAATTGATGGGGCCAGATTAGAAAGTGATTTCTAAGAACCATTCTCCTGCTGACAGTTTTGTTTCCATATTTTTTTAATAATATTTTATTAATTTTCCAATTTTACATTTCAGTATTTAAAAAGCAACGTGGTGACTGGGTTAATCAATAGTTCAATAACAAAATCTTTAGTACAAATCTCAAGTTGCAACATCAAATATTTCTTCTCTTTTCCCCTTAACATTTACTGTCTCGTATTCAAGCTAGTACAGTTCTTATTATATCAACTCAATAAAAACATCATTATTACATTTATCAATAAATTTTTAGCTTATACTTGTTTCTATATTTTTGATATTCCATTTTATTCTTCCAAGTATGAGGCTACAAGGAAGAGGCATCTCTTATAAATAATTTGAACTTCAATACAGATAGTCCTGGATTTACAACAGTTCATTTAGCCATTGTTTAAAGTAGACATGTCAAACACAAGGCCCGGGGGCTGGATGCGGCCCACGACGTAGTTTCAAGTGGCCCACGAAGCCATCCTGGAAACAGTGAGGGAATGGCCCCTGCTGCCTTGGCCCCAGCCCCGGCTGGCCGGGAGCCAATGTATAATTTTGTGCTGGCCATCTAGGCTGAAACACATTCAGTCTTAGCTCCACAAGGCCATCTGGAAACAGCAAGGGACCGGCCCCTGCTGCGTTGGCCCCGCCCCCTGGGCGCATGCTGGGGAGGTGTCACCCTTTGTGAGGAATGAAGAAATGCACTATCGCCTGGAAGTGGCCAGCAAATGGCCCTCGCCTACTTCACATATCCGGTTTGATGGGCTCCAAAGGAGGGGTTTCAGCAGGCAGTGGGGCGCTGTCCTCACAGTGCTGAGAGGCTGAGCCGGGTGGCACAAATTCAAAAAGAAGCGTGTCACCGCTCAGCCCCCAGCCTACCCAATTTCAGCAGGCAGCAAGACGCAAAGCTGGCAAGCTTCGCACTGCCCGGCTCAGCCTCTTGGCGCTGTGAGGAGAGCGCCCCACTGCCTGCCGAAACCAGGCAGGCTGGGGGCTGGACGGCATTGTGCAGCCGTCGACTCTCACATTGCTCATGGTGTCGCCTCCCCCAAAGCCCACCAAGTATATGTGAAGTAGGCGAGGGCCATGTGCTGGCTACTTCCAAGCGACAGTGCATTTCTTCATTCCTCACAAAGGGTGACACCTCCCCAGCTGCGTTTCTTGCCTGTTTTTCTCCCTCCCTCATCTCACATATTTTCCCACCACTCTGTTCTTAGGAAGGAAGGAAGGAAGGAAGGAAGGAAGGAAGGAAGGAAGGAAGGAAGGAAGGAAGGAAGGAAGGAAGGAAGGAAAGAGAGGGTGGGTCTGAGGGAAGCCCTGCCTTAGTCCTGCCCTGCTGTCCTTTCAACATCCCATTGCCCCCTCCTCCTGTCCTATCCTGGGGGTCTCCCATCCTATTGCTAAGGAAGCTTAGGATACAAAGCCGGGTCTCGTCCCATTGAGAGGGAGTGGGCCTCCCTCTGACTTTGCCCTCATACCCATCATGGGCAACCTGGCTAAGGAGGGCAAGTACAGCAGCAGCAGCCTTGAGGATGAGGTAAGTGCAACTGGGCGCCCCCCTGGGGAAGTGGGGCTGGGCTTGAGGGCCGGGCTGGGCTTTTGACCTCTGCTGCCCAGGGCTCCGGGAAGCCCGCGGCACTATCCAGCTCCCCCCCCACATGGCCTGAGAGGAACAGTGAGGCTCCTCCAGTGGACCATGCCTTGGCACTTCCCCTGGTCCATCCCCTTCTGCCAGAGACCCTCAGATCTGTCCCATTCCTGCCCAGGCCCCCACATGCACCCTTGATGCAAACAATGTAGAGCTGGCCATGCCCACCTTGGCCACACCTACCTGGCCCCCCGAGGACAACCACAATGCTGATGCGGCCCTCAGTGAAATTGAGTTTGACACCCCTGGTTTAAAGTTACAGCGGCATTGAAAAATGTGACTTATGAGCGTTTTTCATAGTTATGATCTTTCCAGCGTCCCCATGACCATGCGATCAAAATTCATATGCTTGGTAACTGTTTCATATTTATGACTGCTGCTGTGTCCCAAGGTCATGTGATTACCTTTTGCAACCTTCTGATAAGCAAAGTCAACGGGGAAACCAGATTCATTTAACAACTGGCTACTAAATTATCAACTGCAGAGATTGACTTAACAACTGTGGCAAGAAAGGTCATAAAATGGGGCAAAACTCACTTAACAAATGTCTCACTTAACTATAGAAATTTTGGGCTCAATTGTGCTCATAAGTCGAGGATTACCTGTACTGATTTTCAAAGTATGTGTGATCCATGAAAGTAGTCCAAGGGCCATCAGCTGTCCAGTTCTCACATAGCATTATGCTGTTTTATCACGGTCATGAGGTAATTCCTGTAGATGCACTATCAAAATCATGGTTTCAACTTCCACTTCATGTTTATTACACCCTATAACTATTACAAGCAATCCACGTTATCAGATCTTTTGTATGTTACATATACAATTAGCAAGACAAGAAAGGAATATTTTTGGCAAAAGACATGCTATTTCAGCAGCATTATGAAGCAGGCCTAAATTCCAGTAAAAATGAGGAACCAACTCATTATAGCATACATCTGTGGATGCCTCTGTGGAAGTGCTCTGATTTGTTACTTTGGATTTGGTTTGAAATTAAAAAAATGTTCCGTGAATAATAATAATAATAGTAATAATAATAATAATAGTAATAATAATAATAATAATAATAATAATATAAAAAAAGTTGGAAGGGACCTTGGAGGTCATCTAGTCCAACCCCTTGCTCAGGCAGGAAACCCTATACCATTTCAGACAAATGGCTGTCCAGTCTCTTCTTAAAAACTTCCAGTGTTGGAGCATTCACCGCTTCTGGAGGCAGTTTGTTCCACTGGTTAATTGTTCTAACTGTCGGGAAGTTTCTCCTTAGTTCTAGGTTGCTTCTCTCCTTGATTAGTTTCCATAAATCATCAAAAAATGGAAGCTTTCCATGTTAGCTCCAAAACTGTGAAACAAGCAGAAATATCTGAAACCTTAAGAAAACTTTTATTTGCACTTTCTGACATTAAAAACATATCTGTTTCCTGCTATGCTAAATTTCATCCAGATTCTCTTCTTGGTCATCCACTCTTGCCCTCATCATTTCATAGCCCCTGATCCTACTCAGTCAATGTGTTCATTTAAAGATATCTCCCTGCTCAAGATAGGTCTATATCTCAATCACAAGCAATTAAACTCAATATTGTTTTTCTTTATGTTAGTTTTTTAAAAATATATCCACAGTTGACTGGCTTGAGGCTTAGTAGCTCTGATTCTATCACCTCATCTTCACGGGCTGCCAACAACATGCCGGATCCCACTTCCAGTTCTCTCTAAAGACAGCTTTTTGAGCTACAACATTAATCACCAAGCATCCATGGCATTAACCCAACTTGTGTAGTCTCTGAGGTAATAAAAATACCATTTTCACTTTGAGCACTTTCAAGGCTCAACACAGTTCAAAAAGAGACAAGCAGCACAAAACAATTTAAACATCTGTGAAGCAAACCTGTGCTTCTTTACATTACGCAACACTGAACTGGGTTTGAGTTGAATCCCCTACAAGCAATGGGATGGATGCAGATAGTCTTCGACTTGCCGCCATAATTGAGACCGGAATTACACTCCTACGTTATTATTGTCGTACGTCGAGGCGTGACGTGAGCGGATTTGAAATTACAACCCGTTTTTCTTACAACGGTCTTTAAGTGAACGTTGTGATCATTAAGTGAACACCATGGTCATTAGGTAAATCCATTTTTCCCCCAATGGGCATTTTTTGCTGAAAACCAACAAATGCCCATTTGTTGAGTATTGGAATACTGGGCCTGGCATGTTAAACACTGGAAACTGGGCCTGGCATGTTAAACATTTGTAAAGTGCCCAGCTTGACTCTACTAGCACGTCACCCCCTCCCAACAAAAAGAGAAACAATTCTCTATCTCCCCCTCATCCAGGCATACCCTGAACAGTGGCACTATGCACAAGCACCAAAGCTAGGCCTGAAATAATCCTGGGCCTTAACTTCACCCGTAGTACCATAGCTGTCACTCAAAAAAAACTGCCTCACGCCATTCCCGTAATGCAACACTCCCCAGGACAAGGGTGGGCAATTATAGTTAGCCTAGGAATTCTGGCAGTTGAAGTCCACAGATCATAAAATTGCCACAGCTGCCCACCCCTGGCCCAGGACCTGTCCCACGTCTTTTACTTCCAGGCAGTGTTCTCTTTCTGTTCTGAGAGTGTCCTTTCTCTTTCAAACAGACCACTGAGGCCAACCTGAGGCTACTTTAGGTCACACTAGGCCTTCATTCTTAAAGTGATTTTGGAGAACGTTCTTTTGCAGCATCTGCAGCCTCCAAAAAGTGCACAAAAGCACATCCTGTTCTTATGCGATTCACATGAGAACAGGGCATGCTTTCCAGAATAGTTGTGATCGGGTGTTGGTAAACACAGGCGTGTCACTCAAAACATCATGGCATGTTATCTTTGAAACACATGCCATAGGTTCACCATCGTTGGTGTAGCACCTTCACTGTACACCTGGATGCCATGGGCAGAAACAGCCATTCTGCAACATGTAAGAAGGACTACTGAAATTTGCTCATACAAAAATGGAAATGCAATTAAACTCAGACTTCACATATGTAGCATGAGTGAAACATACAAGGCTACCAAGTCTCCTCGCTCACAGACCTGATTATTTGAATGTGCTAACTATGTAGAGAATTATCCTTCTAAGTAACCTTAATATCACTCACCCATGAGTAATGCTTGTCCCACAATGATTCCTGTCACCTCTGGTCATTTTGTTATAACATATCTCTTTTTTTTTCTGCTGACTTCGTGATTGTAGAAATGTTAGTTGCAGGCTGCAGTTTTGTTAATTGTGAAACAAAATATAAAAAAAATGGAGTCCAATGATCTCATAAACATTTATGGGGGGGAGAGAGTCCCTATTATAATGAGGTTACTATTTTAATCATGGTTAAATTAAATGATAAGTATGACAACATCACTAACTTAAAGCTAGCCCTGAAGACAAAGTAAACTTGCAAAGCAAAGACATTTAGAGGTGCCCATTTATTCTTCTTCGTGAAATAAAAGTACTGTAATGTGGCAGGTAAAAAAGAGGCAATGGAAACAAAAGAGTGATTTTATTGTAACTCTTTGAACTAAAGTTGAAACGCACATGTTCCACTATGAAGAGACAACAGACCTGGCCAGAAAGCAGCACACGAACTGTGACAACTGCCTAAATTTAACTGCTATGACTACTGGGCATCCTTGCATCAGGCAGACAAATAAGAACAAGATTTGTGCAAAGCTTAGAATTAAAACTCAATGAGCATTGTGTGTGTATCTATGTGTGCAAAATTAAATCCTGTAAGGCAGCGCTATTGATTTGCAAATGACCTTTTTTGTTGGGGAGAAAAAAAACATGGTTGGTTGACTTGGAAGTCTTTTCATGAGATAAGTAGTGTAGTTGTTTTCAGAAGACAAACAGACTGAGGATGGCCTTTGTCAATCTGGCCTGCTAGCTGGGGATAACAGAAGATATAATCTATCTGGGTCCTTGGTGCTCCCCGAGCTTGGTTGTTTTCTTGCACACACTTCATTACCCAAACTAGGTAACATCATCAGTGTTAGTAAGGAGTGAGGTTTCCTCTCAGTTTATATACTGCATATATCCAGATGATATTATAACCTATCATCTGGAAGGGACTTAAATTGAGAAATATCGATCTACAAAAATGTTAGCTTGTTAGTCCCTCAACATAGTAAAGGTTTTGATTAAAGCCAAAAACGTTGCTAATCCAGCACTGTTATTTAAAATGGTCAAACAAATATCTCTGGCAAGCCGGTGATGAGTAAAATAGGACACCACTGCTTGTGTCTTCCAGCATTTAGAAGTCTTGATACAATATTGGTATAATTGAGAGCCAGTTTGGTCTAGTACAGTGGTGGCGAACCTATGGCACGTGTGCCAGAGGCGGCACTCAGAGCCTTCTCTGTGTGCACGCGTGCCATCATCCCACCTCCCCCTCCCCCTGTGGCCCCCTCCTCATCAGCAGCCCCCCCCGGAGGATAGTCACCCCCAGGTGTGGCCCACACAGAGCAGCGCAGCCAAGCACATGGCAGCGGGGCAGCAGGGACAAGACTCCGCCCTCATGCCCTATTGCGTGCAGATGATGCTGCAGGGTACGGGCGGAAGGTGTGGCTGCCATGGTGCTGCAGGGCCACTGGGCGATCTGCGGCAGGCCATGGAGGCAGCGGGTGGCCCTGCGAGGTGGGGTGGGCGGGCGGGCCAGGAGCAGAGCGGGTGGGGCCAGGGGTGAAGCAGGGCGGGGCGGTTTTTGGGAACTCGGTCTCTAAAAGGTTCGCCATCACTGGTCTAGTAGTTAAGGCACCAGCCTAGAAAGCAGGTGACCTAAGTCCTGCTTTAGCCCTGAAAGCCAGTCCCTCTCTTTCAGCCCAACTCACCTCACAGGTTTGGCAGAAAATAAGAGGGAAAAGATCTGTTGGTTATGTTCGCCTTCTTGAGTTATTTTTAAAAATAATGAAGATGGGATATAAATACAGTAAATAAATCTACGCTCATATTATCTTTAATAACCTACAGACGCCCATCCTCTCTACTGCATACGCACATGTGCATTGAAAGCACAGATCAGTTAATCTGGACATCCTGTTTAAAAAAAATCCCTTTGGCTCTGCTCATCTCAATAAAACTCTTACAAAGTAAACAATAAGATGACTGCATTTAACTCCCCGGATCTTAAGAGATGGGGGCCTAACAGAGATTGAATATCAACACCACTGAGGGATATCAAGAGCAAATCAGGTCAGTGACTATCAGACAGGCATTGCAGAATAAATGTTATAACTTTCCCCCCAAAAAAGACAGAACTATATATTTGAATTAATGCTTTTCTTATTATCAATTGCCTAAGCTGTATCTTACAGAGCAAAGTCCTGTGTTATTGATTATAAAATTATGGGTGTTGTAATATATGGCTCTGCGATACATTTCAAAATCACCAAAATAATTTCAATCCTTGTAAAAACGTTTCAAACATTTTAATCTGCTTAATAAAACTCAATAGCAGATTTATTGGGCAAAGTCAGTTCTTACCCTTTGACTTTTTGAAGGAATTCAGCGTTCACCTTGGCAGGCAGAAAATCCATCAGTTAAAAGAAGCTTTTATTATTATCTGGGAATTATGATGTATAGGTTGAAAAACAAATAAGCTGACATTAGTAAATTGAACATTGCAACTTTCTTTCCCCTTCCATTTGATGTGCATGCTTAAGTACTCTTTTTTTTTTTTTTGAGGCGATACACATCATTAACCTAACACACTAATTTCTGGTCAGAGCATCTAGTTCACTTTGACTGGTCCCAACAGAGTTCTGCTGGTTAATATTTGGATGGAAAATCCACTAGGAAATCTCAAGGCCATGGGATATACTGGGAAGCTGAAAAAAATATTCCATAACAGTAATGGAATTGCTGAATTCCATTCCATTCCATTCCATTGAAAGAATTATTTGAGAAAAACAAGGACACAGGCTGTCTCCTGCAATTACCAGGAGCTGAAGTCAAAGAATAACAACTCCTTCAGTAAGCAGAGCAAAAGGGGGCAAGAAATCATTCAGTTGACTGGTGAGATTGAAACTTGGAACCATTTTTTTTTCATTTGTCTTTTGGGATAGGATATTGTCACAAAAATGGATATACTAAATTTACCAAAAGTTTAAATATTTATTAAAAAATTTTAATAAATGTTTAAATTTATTTAAAAATTCAGATTTGTAGAAACAATCTCATGGCATCTATGGCAAAATCTCATGGCATCATGCAAAATCAATCTCATGGCATCTAAAATCATTATTGCTCAAGATGACCTCTCCTGTCCCATATAGTGTAACAAAAGATGCATCAGAGTCCAGCTATACAAGTTCTGGACAACTGTGAAGGAAGGAAGATTTCTAAAGTTGCAGATCTTCATTTTAGTTGAGACTAGGCGTGAACACTGCTTATTTATTTAGAAATAAATACAATCCGGAAAATCCATGCAACTTGGAGATCTGTTGCTCATTTTTAGCAATTCAATCTCTAGGGCTGAAAGGTAATGTCTGGGCCAAAGTCCCTCAGTGAACTTCCATGGCTAAAGGAGAGGTAGAACTAGTGCCAAGTCAGCATCTTAGTACTAAACCATGTTAGCCTTTATAATTAAGGATATCCAATCATCATTTGCTTTATTGACACTTTACTGGGTCCTTAAGACAACAGCTCTAGCTCTTTGTTACTAGGCAGGCAAATACGGTTGCCCAGCCTGGTATAATTCAACACATGCTGGGAAAGTAGATGTTACTCTGAATGAAACTAGCAGAATTATTAACGGGTGCCTTAAACTTACCCCTCTAGATAAGATCTACCATCTAGCCAGCATTGGCCCATCTGCTGTTCACAGAGAAACAGCAGAATACAGAGAGAGACTCAAATCATCTAGACCAGGGCTTTTCAACCTTTTCACCCATTGTACCACTTTTAGGATACAGCAATATCCGAGTACCACCAGTCGCCTAGCAAGGTGTCAAAAACTTGATGACCAAAAAAAAAAAAAAAAAAAAGGAAAAAAGTGATGAAGTACAAGTAGCCCTCGCCTTACAACAGTTCGCTTAGTGACTGTTCGAAGTTACAATTGCACTGAAAAAAGTGCCACCCCAAGCCACAGCCGAGCAAGAAACCTGCCTGCCCACCTGGCGGCGCTCTTCCTCCTGTCCGAGATTTCCATTGTTGTGAGCATTTCTGTTGAGGATTGGCAGTGGGGGTGGGGTGGGGGTGTGTGGTTTTTATTCCCCCTGTCTGCTGGGTGGTTGACCCTGGGACACTGTGACCGTCATAAATATGAATCAGTTGCCAAGCATCTGAATGTAAATCACAAGACCCTGAAGATGCTGCAACATTCCAGCTGATTGGCGCTTCTTCTGGGCTCAGTGGAAGCGCCAGGATCAATGCCAAGCTCCAGCTGGAGACTGGCGCTGATCCTGGCGCTTCCGCTGAGCCCTGACTGTCCCGAAGAAGCGCTGATCCTGGTGCTTCCGCTGAGCCCTGACAGCCCTGCAGCTCCAGCCGTCTCTCGCTCAGGCTTGTGCGGTGCTGCCACCGGTTCAGCTCATTCCCCCCCCACTACCACTTTTCTAGGATGGTCGTGTACCACCTGCCAGGTGCCAATGTACCACAGGTGGTACCCGTACCACTGGTTGAAAATCCCTGATCTAGACAACACCCTCTCTATGGCCTACGAGCTCATCAGAGACTAAAATCCAGGAAAACCTGGGGGATGGAAGATTTTGAAGAATTTGAAAGCAGAGTGGATCTATGGAAAGATACAAAGAACCAACACTGGATGGAACCATCTGATGAAAGCTGGGAAGTATGGAAGTCATTAAATAGACTATGTAGGTTTACAAGAAGATCCAGAGACATTCTGAACAAATGGGGCTATCTGGTGGCTTCTGCTTTTTGCAGTTGTGATGACATGGAGACAACATTACCTATGTATACCTGTCCTTTGTGTCCCAATCAGTTTACACTTGAGAATCTCATGGCAGCGCAACAGAACACGATGTTGCTAGTTTCTGGGCAAGATTTGTTTAATTTGTACATATTTTAATCTTGTACTTTAAATTTTAAATTTTATGTCATTATAGCATGCTTTATTTTAATTGTGATGCTTGTAACACGAATAAACAAACCTGACTTTTATTCCTTGCTTTTTCCTTCAAATTAATTCCAAGAGTTTACTAGTAGTAATTGCCACATTAACAGTTGAAAAGTCAATTTCTGCTCTGGAGGTAGACCTTTTAGCACAAGATGTATAAACAACTTAATAAAAAAAAAACCAAGCTATCTTCCACTTTAAGTGAAAATGGTATCCATCCACTCAGTCCCCTTAACTCAGAACTGAGAATAATACCTATAAACAAACAAAACACAAAATAAATATCCAGGTAACATATAGCACAACTGTCAATGAATAATAGTTAGTTCAGATGGGCAAAGACTAATATTATATTGATGTCAGGCTCCAAAAACCAAGAAAGACATGAAGCAATTTCGTTTATTGCTATTTTACCCATAGACAGAAATCTTGCCAAACTAAAGCAACATGTACTCAGCGTTCCCAGGACGGAGCTGTTCTGACTCCTTTCCACCCACACACAAAATGTCTTTCACTCCTCTTGAATGCACTTCCCTCTCTCCTGGGAATACAGACTAAATTCCACCACAATTGGATGTTTTTGAGGACTCTGAAGTGTTTTCTTTTGTTTTTATTAACTCTTTTTTTAAAAAAGAAAGATGGTGACTGTGTGTAACTGCTGATTGTAGGCTCAGAAGGTACCAGCGAATGGCTTTTAGATGGATGGACTAGAAGACTGTGGTTGGGTTGATGATTAGCATCGTTTTGTGGTTCAGGTGTCAGAATGAGTTCTTGGGAGGGGGATCTATGGACTTCTGGAGGATCAGAATAGGAAGACTTTTCAATGTCTACATGAAGCTGCTAGAAGGTCATCCATCAGCATGGTGTCAGATATTCAGCTTTGTATCAAAATCCCTGGCTATGATGTTGTCAAGATTTTGTCCCAGTCCAGGAGGCTGTTGGAATCCGAATCTGAATAGGATGAGGAACAAACTTAAACTGAATCCCAGCAAATCCAAGTGGGTATGTCCAGTTCATAGAGCATCTGATTCTGGCAATTTTCCATCCTTAATTCTGAATGGGGTTGTATTTCCTCAGACATAGCTGTTGTGCCATTTGCAGATTTTCCTGGATTCACGGCTCAAAGAACAGATGAGCAGCTGTGACCAGGATGGCTTTTGTGCAGATACATCTTGTGTATTAATCATGCTGTTTCCTCAAGATCATGTCCTGGTTACTTCACATGTGGACTTTTACAATGAACTCTGCACAAGGCCTCACTATGTAGAACAGGCATGTCAAACTCGCAACATCACATGACGTCACGTGACGTATCGTATAGTTTCAGTATGATGCATCCGGCCCGTGGGCCGGCAGTTTGACATGCCTGATGTAGAACATTCAGAAGCTACAGAAAACAGCAACACAAATGTTTACAAGTGTACCTTGATACATCCATATAAGACCTCTTCTATGTGGAACACGAAGTAGGCTTCCAGGTGCAATTCAAGGTGCTGATTATCATCCACAAAGCCCTACATAGCATAGGAAATAGTACTTGTTCTCTATTGTTTCTATTCTGTAAGGTCTAATAGATCCCATTTATAAAAATACCATCTTATGGGACCTAGTAGGCATGTTGCCTTCTGTGTCATGGCATCTGCCCCCTGCAATAGCTTCCTTGAACAGCATCTTTGGAGATTCAAACAGCCTCAACCATGTTTTCCTTAAAAATGGGTATTATCCTCTGTTTAAGTGAATACTTAGTGAAATTGAGATGTATGAATGGTAGGAAAAAATAGAAAGTTACATGAGGTGTTTTTTTTTTTTACTACTGTCAAATTTAGGCTCACATATGTTTGTGGGAGGTGACTGTTCATATGTAGTGTAATTTCTTGGTCGATTATGGAACTAATAAATACAAATGAAAACCTATTCTGCAGATTTGGGGAGGAGGGTATTAAACCTACAAGGCCTAGAGGGATTAAGCCACAGAAATGAGTTGTAAAAAAAAACAGGCAAGTCTAGACTTCACATTTTCAAATATTCATAATTACAAGAAATAATTAGGAAAGGAAGATTGGAATTTTTGTACAGTTTTCAAGAAAAACTGGATTACTTGATTGCCAGTGTTTCTTATTTAGCATACTGTGGTTAGGAAGTAGCACAGTATCTGATACTCAATTAAATCCTTCATAGATAATCCTTAATTATCTATAAAGTTTTCTATAGATAATCTAGTCCAGGATCAGCATATAACTTGCTGTTTGGGATTGTTCTAGCCATAAAACATCGGCATTACTCCAGGTTTGTAATAGAGTGCTAAACCATGGCTTTCAGATCAAACCAGTTATTCACATTTGGTCATTTTTTGAGTTGCTTTAATTCAAAGTATATATATACTTTGCAATAGGCTCTGGCAAATGACATTTTAATGTGAAGCTACTGCATTTTTTCACAGTATATAGCTTGCTGATTTGATATCAAAGTGCAAGCAGTTTGACATTGTTCTATCATAGAATATGATGACCCTACTGTAATTTTTTTCTATTGGAGTGTAATTGCAGCAGACAGAATGAAACCACCAAGCAGTTTTATTGCTGATCTTAAATTCAGGAAATAAAGATTAAAATACCCATACAGCCTAGAAGCTTATTAGATAGTCATGAATATGTACTACAGTGTGATAATCTATCTCTCAGAGTCTGGGAAACTTCACACTAGTCTCTTCATGTTTGTTTCAAAAATGCCATTATTTTATAGGATAGTCTCTAAAACAGTGGTTCTCAACCTGTGGGTCGGGACCCCATTTGGGGTCGATCGACCATTTCATGGGGGTCGCCAAGCAAGGCTGTCTGCCATTTTTTTTGTCCGCCATTTTTTTTTGTCCGCCACTTTTTCCCCCTTTTCCGGCGGGTGCCTTACATCGCTTGGGCTGGGCCAGCTGGTGGTCGCCCTGCTCCGTCTCTGCCGCTTGCCAGCTACGCCTCGGCCGGCGCAGGGGGCGGAACCACGCATGCGCGGCGCTCCCGGGCAGGGAAAGTCCTCGACTTACGACCGGTTGGGTAGTCCTCGACTTACGACCGGTTTAGTCCTCGACTTATGACCTGTTTAGTCCTCGACTTACAACCGGTTTAGTCCTCGACTTACGACCGGTTGGGATCGCGGCATTAAAAAGGTTGAGAACCACTGCTCTAAAACTTTGCTACCATTCATTCAGTTAAGCCTAGCATATATGAGACATGGAATCAGCATACTTCTCCAAACAATTCAAGTCTTTCTATACTCTGAAGAAGACTATCTACATCTTCCCAAGTTTCTGCTGAACCTTTACACAAACCAGATGAGGACAAGAACCGCAGATAAGAAAGTTGACCATCGGGACATGATAGTTTCTGGCGGCGTCTACAGACATGATCAGCAGTGTTAAACTTTTCAGACCCCACTGCTGGATGGCTTACGATAGCCACTATGTGGTTTAAATTAACCTGGCTTATTTTTACATAACTTGTGAAAGAGATTGTCACTTGCACCAGCAATATCCAAGGAACATAGTAACTTAAGCAACACATAATATTTCACATTGGAAAGACATCTGGAACAAATCTGTTTCTTTTGTTTCTTCCTCCAAAGATCAGCATTTATCATACATGCTCCTAGACAAGCATCTGCCAAAAAAACCAACCAGATGGATAAGATAAAAGGAAATGGACTTATTTGCAAATATTAAGAGAAAGGCAAAAAGGGATCTTCTAAAACATGGGCGTCAAACTCGCCGCGTCACGTGACATGTCGTGACGTATCATGACTTTTTTCGCATTGCCGGAGCTGGGGTGGGCGCAGCCTCGGTATGATGTAACCGGCCCGCAGGCCGGCAGTTTGACACCCCTGTTCTAAAACAAGGGCCAATTGCCAGCAAACTCTATTGAGAAAAGCAATCAACAAAACAAGTACAAGTCATTTTCTTGGGTCATTCTCTGCAGCCTAAAGAGAAATGGCAGGTACTTACATGAAAATGATAGCAACCAAGTAACAAGATCAGAGGAGGTGAGCAAAGCTTAAGTTGTTGACAAGAGGTAGGGGGGAAACAAAGACTTAATCAACACAGTACTTTAAGACTCAAGGTCTTAACCAAAGTTAAGAAAAAGGGGGGGGGGGAAACCTACACCTAAATCTTTAATCTTATTTCTACAGCATTGTAGAAATTGTAATTGCACATAGCCCTTCCACCCCTGAAAGGAATCAAGGTACATCACTTTCATGGAAAAACAACATCTGCCCGAATTAAAACAAGAGAACAATGAAGGGAATAATAAATATGAAAAGGGGGGAGGTAGGAACAGGATAAAGGTCACTAGGAAAATATTTCATAAAGAATGAAGATTTTTTTTTACAAAATTGGATCTAAAACACATCTTGGCCTTACTTTTTAATGCAGACTTGCAAATACTAGGCTTTCATTTTATACACAGCAGAAGAATCACGCTAATAAATAGTAGCCAGCAATCAGGAGCTTGATAACACTTTTTCCACTAACACATTAACAAGCAAGTGCTTTCGTCAGCTGCAGCTCTATCAGTTGCACAGAGTGGCCTGACTGATGTTGGATTAAATTGGGGTCAGGCAGGGGAAGAAAAGAGGGTATGACCGGTTGGTTATGCAGATGCACAGTTGCATGTGAAGACAGATTACAAGTGCCTCATCAGTTAACAATTGTAATGGCTTAAAGACCCATTACAAAACTTGATTACAGACCTCAAGGAAGCTGTTCTTCAAAAAAAAAAAAAAAACCACCATGCAACACATTGCAATTGCTAAGTGATGAGGTACTTGTAATCTGTAATCTAGGGGTGACATGATAGCAGTGTTCCAATATCTCAGGGGCTGCCAGAAAGAAGAGGGAGTCAAGCTATTCTCCAAAGCACCTGAAGGCAGGACAAGAAGCAACGGATGGAAACTAATCAAGGAGAGAAGCAACCTAGAACTAAGGAGAAACTTCCTGACAGTGAGAACAATTAACCAGTGGAACAACCTGCCTCCAGAAGCGGTGAATGCTCCAACACTGGAAGTTTTTAAGAAGAGACTGGACAGCCATTTGTCTGAAATAGTATAGGGTTTCCTACTTGAGCAGGGGTTGGACTAGATGACCTCCAAGGTCCCTTCCAACTTCTTCTTCTTCTTCTTCTTCTTCTTCTTCTTCTTCTTCTTCTTCTTCTTCTTCTTCTTCTTCTTCTTCTTCTTTTCTTCTTCTTCTTCTTCTTCTTCCTCTTCTTCCTCTTCTTCCTCTTCTTCTTCTTCTTATTATTATTATTATTATTATTATTATTATTATTACTACTACTACTACTATCCTTCTCACATGTAACTTGCAACTGCATAACTACCCTTTGTCCCCCCCCCTTCCCTTGCTTCACCTCAATTTAAATCCCGCATCAGTTTAACCACTATATGATGAAATGACCTTCAGTTCAAGAAAGCTTATGCTTTTTAAGGCTTATTCATTAGAAAAGATGCTACCAGACTTCTCCTGATTTTTGAGCTTCCATTTATATAATTTAAATGTTAAACCTTACCAGGTATTTTTGTTTGTTCGTAAAGCTGGTGTCTACAAATTAATCCTTAGAGGAACAGCAAGACAGAAGGCAAAAAACTATCACTGATGAGATGGACGGAGAAGGAACCATCCACTTGGCACTTCAGATTATCTTCGCCCATAATTGCAGGCAACTGACCCGTTCTGTTTTCTACCAAGAAGATTGCAAAAGAAGAATGAAGAGCGGCTTATTTTGATGGTTTTACCATCAGTGGCATCAGCAGGGGATTTGGGGGAATTCAAAAAAGTAAAGCTGGAGGCTAGGACCATGCCCCCAAAGCCCTGCCCCCCTTTTTTTCTCTGCTTCGTGTATTTGACACACATAAAAAGGGGGGGAAGTTTCAATCACAGTTGTGGCTGCCATCTTTTTTTTTTTTTTAACCCTTGGTGTGATTCTCCCAGCAATATCTGAAAGTACAACAATGATCAAAGCTACGCTGCATCCACATTAAGGAACAGAACATCTATTTGAGGAGAGAGGGGAATACAGTATAAAATAAAGGGCCTGAAACCTGCCAGGGTTTCCTTCTTCCAGCCCTATAATGCAAAAAACAACAACCTCCAACCAAGAAATAAGGTTCCTCTTAAATGCCTATAAAGGCAGGATATCTTCAACCAGGGAGAGGAGGAAGAGACACATGGTGCTTCTAAACAGGTACATTCTCTTCTCATTTACAGTATATGAACAATTAATTGCCTCCACTAAAGGTCACCTTTATCACCGTTTAAAACTATTTGTCTG
>NW_015386163.1:517915-522968 GCF_001527695.2 Protobothrops mucrosquamatus | reverse complement strand
TTGTCAGGCTTTTAATTATCTCACCCATGTCATGATTGCAAATTTGCTACTGAACTCTGCTCAGCAGCAGAGGCCCTTGCAGGATAATTAACTTCTGTATTATTAACCTGCAAAAATCAATGCTGTTCACCTTTACTCAGCACGCCCACCAAGGTGCGCAGCAATAGCCCAAGACTGACGCTCGGATGCAGGAAAGCAGGAGGAAGCCCTCCTGTCGCTGCTCCTCATCCTACATTTTACGCAGCTTGTTTTCAAGCCTTCCGGAGACACCAGGGAAAACATTTCCTCTCCCACTGAAATCAGACCATGTGAACTCTTACACATATATTCTCCAGCTGAAAAACACCCCCACCCCAAAACGGCTTGCATTTCAGTTTATGGCAGGAATCCCATGCTTGAGTACTGACGAGGCCCACCCAGATTCTGGCCTGTAAGTGACTCCTTCTGGATTTCTACACAGATAACACGCCCAGCAGTTAGCCTAACACCGTAATCACGAAGTCAGGAGGAATTACATTTGGAATGTATGCGAAGTGGAAACTAATTAAGGAATACATTGCCTCTTTGGATTCGGAATAAGCAGAACCTGCAAAGCACTCAGTTGCTACGATAACCTCGGCGATGGCCAAGACAGGTAGGCCTTGACTTCCAACCATTGGCAACTGGCTCATGTTTATGACGGTCGCAGTGTCCCTGGGATCAAGCGGATCCCGTTTTGCGACCTTCTGACAAGCAAAGTCAACAGGAAAGCCAGATTCACTTAACAACTGTGTTACTAACTTAATGACAGTGATTTGCTAACAACTGTGGAAAGAAAGGTCTTAAAATGGGGCAAAACTCACTTAACAACTGTCTCACTTAGCAATGGCAATTTTGGATTCATTTGTGTTCATAAATCAAGGACTTACATAGTAAATATTTTAATACACTCACATCTTGCCTTTTCCCTATCATGCAACACAGTGGCCTTTAGGGCTCTAAAACCAGACCTTTTAGGGTCAACCATCCAAACCTTGAAGGTTATGCCCAGGGACTTCCAAACTACATTATAAACAGAGGGCGGGAAACCTATGGGACTTCCAGATGTTGTGGACTCTTCCCAGCAGTCCTTATCACTGGGCTGTCTGGGCTGTTGGGAACCACAATTTAGCAAGATCTGGAGGAATATCATTTCTTCAGTCTGGTCGCAGACTAACTTCCAGAGTAGAGCAAGGTTAGACTTCCATAGGATCCAGATCCTTGATTTTGCTTAGTATCCCAGAAAACACTGAGCCCTGACCTAACCTTCTTGGCTCTGTGTCGGTCAGTAGAATAAATCAGATTCCATTTGATTTGGGCCCTCTCCCCCACCCACTTCCAAAACAGCCTTGAGTTCCAAGATCCATGCCTCACTTCTGGTAGCCCTAGCCCAGGGGTAGGCAACCTTGGCTCTTTTATGACTCCTGGACTTCAACTCCCAGAATTCCTGAGCCAGCCATGTTGAGGAGAAATGGAGAGGTTTCCATGCTGAGCCATGCTGGCTTAGGAATTCTGGGAGTTGAAGTCCACGAGTCATAAAAGAGCCAAGGTTGCCTACCCCTGCCCTAGCCATAGTATCTGCCTCATCAATGAAACCTCAGTCTTCCCCTCCATGCAAAATCCTGGACTTCAGTTTTGCTATTGCCAAGCAGCTTTGTTTCCGCTGCTTCCTCCAATCCCTTGAAAGAGAAGGCCAGTTCTCTTCACAGTGTTAAGTCCTTCAGCAAGGCAGTTCCCCGTGCTCCAAAAGATGGGAAAGCATCTGTCGATCAAGGCGTCCTTTGCCCTACTAAGCTGAGTGCCATGGAAACAGCCTTTTCCCTCCCCTCCAAAAGTGAGATTAAGGGTGTCCTCTTCCCTTCTCCAGGCCTCAAGAGGCAATTTGCAGAACTCTCATTCAAAACACATTCGTATACATTTTCTTTCTTGACATTTGTGGTTTCGGAAGACAGCTTCCACCCTACCAAAAACAGCAGAGAAAGAAGAAGCTGACAGAACACACAGGGTGCATTTCACAGAACAGTTAACATACCCTATGAAAAGGGGGAAAAGTTAGGGAGTCCTAACTATCTTCAACAGTTTGAACAGTTTACTTTAGCCAATAACTTATTTTGTTTCTAGTATTTACACTGCGCATCTTTTTTTTTTTAAAGACATGGAAGAATCCAAAGATTATTTGACCACTCAAAGTTGCCTCAAACTGGCAGATGGGGAGCATATAAATTTAATAAATAAATAAATAAATAAATTTCAAAACAATAGTTTATCAGTTCACCAATTACTGAAAAAATCCAACACAATAAAAGTTATTATACAGGTGGTCCTCAACATACCAATCACAACTGAGCCCCAAATTTCCGTCGTTAAGTGAGACCTTTGTTAAGTCAGTTTTGACCCATTTTACGACCTTCCTTGCCACATCTGTTAAACAAATCACTGCAGTTGTTAAATTAGTAAAAGGGCTGTTAAGTGAATCCGGCTTCTCCATTGACTTTGCTCGTCAGAAGGTTGCAAGAGGGGATCACGTGACCCCGTCATAAATACGAGTCAGTTGCCAAGCATACAAATTTTTATCACATGACTATGGGGATGCTGCAAGAGTTGTAAGTGAAAAATGGTCATAAGTCACTTTTTTCAATGCCGTTGTAACTTTGAACAGTCACTAAATGAAATGTTGTAAGTTGAGGACTAAACCCTATACAACTGTGAAGGGTCTAGGCTTTTCCTTCATTTTTTAAAAAAATTCTATTTCACACGTGGAAAGTCCTCCTTTCTGTTTTTGGGCTGAAAGCCTCCACATGATTTCCGCTAGATGCAGGTGAAGGAATTGCAAAAGCTATTAATATTGTTCTGATGAGTCAACTCTTGCAGGGCTTATTATCACCTTCCTCCCCTCCCTTCCACACAGTTCTCTAGAGCAAGATCCAAAGGCTGAGGATACTTTGATCTTGTTATTACAATATTCTAATGGTGTGTATAAAAAGAATGTATACAAAGGCGTCTATATAATAATAATAATAATAATAATAATAATAATAATAATAATAATAATAATAATAATAATAATAATAATAATAATAATAATAATAATAATAATAAAGTTGGAAGGGACCTTGGAGGTCATCGAGTCCAAACCCCTGCCCAGGCAGGAACCCTACACCATTTCAGACAAACGGCTGTCCAGTCTCTTCTTAAAAACTTCCAGTGTTGGAGCATTCAAAGCTCCTGGAGGCAGGTTGTTCCATTGGTTAATTGTTCTAACTGTCAGGAAGTTTCTCCTTAGTTCTAGGTTGCTTCTCTCCTTGATCAGTTTCCACCCATTGCTTCTCGTCCTGCCTTCAGGCGCCTTGGAGAATAGCTTGACTCCCTCTTCTTTATGGCAACCCCTGAGATATTGGAACACTGCTATCATGTCCCCCCTCGTCCTTCTCTTCGTTAAACTAGACATACCCAGTTCCAGCAACCGTTCCTTATATGTTTTAGCCTCCAGTCCCCTAATCATCTTTGTTGCTCTTCTCTGTACTCTTTCTAGAGTCTCAGCATCTTTTTTACATCGTGGTGACCAAAACTGGATGCAGTATTCCAAGTGTGGCCTTACTAAGGCATTGTAAAGTGGTATTAATACTTCACGTGATCTTGATTCTATCCCCCTGTTAATGCAGAGTTAATGTGTGAGAGAAAGAGATGAGACGGTCTGTATCAAGGATGTAGTAATAATTGCTATGTCAAGGGTACTTTACTTGATTGGGCAAGAAAATGTCATATCCTTGAGATAACTTGAACACTTTACATAAACACAGCGACATACTGTAGTTATCAAATATATACCAAAACAGATTATACTCATCAGAAGGAAACTCCAGCACTACTGTAGTTTCATCAGGGAACCCTATTCTGATTTCCAATTGCTATGCAATTTTCATCAATAGGTGAGGTCAGATACCATCCAGAAAATCACGGACAAATCAAACAGAAACCACTCCCCCCCCCCAAGCTTTCTTCCAAAACAACTAATTTCTTAATACCCAATTCCATTATGAAAGAGAAAGAAAAAATTTTCAAATGAATTAAAAACCTTTCTATAAAGCAAGAAATAGGCAAGTTCGTGTATCGCCGAACTGCTTCCCTGTGCAGCAAAGTGACCATTTCCCCAAGATATACATGAATTGTTTTATGCCTTCCGCACATGTCATATAACGCCATAACATTAAACATTGTTAACTGTTGAACATTTAATTGTTTTTGCACTATCTACTTTTACTATGGCAAAAAGCTAAAGGATACGTCTTGAATCAATATTACCTCAGAGAGATAATTTCACTCCTTGGTGGGAGGAGAAACGCAGATATTACTAATTTTCAGTGGGGCAGGTTAGGACAACCTTTGGATATCTGGATCTTGGAGAGCCCAACTGCCATGGAAGACTAACCTACCCTCAAAAGGGTATAAAGCAGGGGTAGTCAACCTTGGCTCTTTTATGACTCCTGGACTTCTATTCCCAGAATTCCTGAGCCAGCTGTGCTCAGGAATTCTGGGAGTTAAAGTCCACGAGTCATAAAAGAGCCAAGGTTGACTACCCCTGGTATAAAGTGTTATCTGTCCAGAAGGAGAACCGCACGAATCTCAGGATGCCTTCTAAGATCCCTTTGGCAGTTCTGTGGCACCCAAAATATTACCTGAAAGATGCTAGCGACAGCTGCTTTGTTTTGCAGCTTGCCAACTTTCCATTTATCTTTTTAATTAAAAGAATTTTTTTCCCCCTCAGGACGAAATTTCACTGCAACCATATATAGGTAGTCCTGAACTTACAACCAGTCATTTAGTGATCGTTCGAAGTGACAACGGCACTGTAAAAAGTGACTTATGACCATTTTTCACACTTACGTCACACCACTGCAGCATCCCCACAGTCACGTGATCAAAATCCAGAGGCTTGGCAACTGATTCATATTTATGACAGTTGCAAAGTCCCGGGGTCAGGTGATCCACTTTTGCGACCTTCTGACGAGCAAAGTCAACGGGGAAACCGAATTCA
>NW_015386163.1:512740-517573 GCF_001527695.2 Protobothrops mucrosquamatus | reverse complement strand
TGACAACGGCACTGTAAAAAGTGACTTATGACCATTTTTCACACTTACGTCACACCACTGCAGCATCCCCACAGTCACGTGATCAAAATCCAGAGGCTTGGCAACTGATTCATATTTATGACAGTTGCAAAGTCCCGGGGTCAGGTGATCCACTTTTGCGACCTTCTGACGAGCAAAGTCAACGGGGAAACCGAATTCACTTAACAACTGTATTACTAACTTAACAAACGCAACGATTCACTTGACAACTGTGGCAAGAAAAGTTGTAAAATGGGGCAAAACTCACTTAACAAATGTTTCACTTAGCAATTATTATTATTATTATTATTATTATTATTATTATTATTATTATTATTATTATTATTATTATTATTATTATTATTATTATTATTATTATTATATTTGGATTTATATCCCGCCCTTCTCCTCGCGGACTCAGGGCGGCTGACAATCAATTAAAACACATAAATAACAATTACAAATTTAAAATTAATTAAAAGAAATATTTAAACATTGTCCAATTAAAATATAATTAAAACCCCTCTAAAAATTACCCTAGGCCAGTCCTGCAAGCTGGAATAACCAAGTCTTAAGGGCGCGACGGAAGGAAGGGAGATCAGGGATGACCCTGATCTCTGGGGGCAGTTCATTCCAGAGGGTGGGAGCTCCCACAGAGAAGGCCCTCCCCCTTGGGGTCGCCATCCGGCACTGTCTGGCTGACGGCACCCTGAGGAGACCCACTCTGTGGGAGCGTACAGGTCTATGGGAGGTAATCTGCGGCAGGAGGCGGTCTCGAAGGTATCCGGGTCCGATGCCATGGAGCGCTTTAAAGATGATAGTCAACACCTTGAAGCGCACCCGGAAGGCCACAGGCAGCCAATGCAGCTCGCGCAGCAGCGGTGTCACGTGGGAACGTCGAGTCCCCCCCAACACCACCCGCGCGGCCGCATTTTGGACCAGCTGGAGCCTCCGGGTGCTCCTCAAGGGGAGCCCCATGTAGAGAGCATTACAGTAGTCCAGGCGGGAGGTGACAAGGGCGTGAGTGACCGTGCGTAGGGCGTCCCGGTCCAGAAAAGGCCGCAACTGGTGAATCAGGCGAACCTGATAAAACGCCCCCCTGGTCACGGGGGTCAATTGGGTCAATTGTGGTCATAACTTGAGGACTACCTGTACCACCTATATCAGAGGTCCTCAATCTTTCGGGCACCAAGGACCAGTTCCGTGGAGAGAGGTTTTTCTGTGGACCGGAGGGTGCGTGGTTTTGTGTGCTGCCTACATCCCATGGATGGGGCTTTGCTTGTTTGTGCGGACCGGCTGCTTGCATGCTGCAGCCCCGTACTGGTCCACGGACTGGGGATTAGGGACCCCTGACCTATATGATAAAGGAAAATCAGTGTGGCAATGTAAGATTCTGTTCTTAATCCGAATTCAAATCAGGCCCCCATACTGGGCACTGTAGTTTATTTTGCACAACCTATCCGATGAAATAAAATGATAACTAGAGAGGCAGTTTGGTTGGGGTTCCAGTTTAAAATTGCTATCCACATTGCATGGACAAGGACAATGTAAATGATATAGCTTGAAAGGCGGTCCAAACCAGGCATGACAATAGCAGATTCATCCCTAGGTTAAAGTCTGTCCTCGAAGTCTACACCTGGTTCATTCATTTTTGTGAGCTAATGACTTTTTGACAAAAGTATGGTTTAGCATGACACATAGGCTCAACTTACATTTACAAAGACAGTTTATATCTTCCCACAGAAACGTCTAATGCTTTTCTGTTATCTCTGAACCTACCTCAGGAAAACGATAAGAAATTAGTGCTGTCAAGAAATAAATTGTTAATTAAAAAACAAGACTGTTTTAAATGAAGACTGCAGACTAGTAAAAGTAATTTCAACTTCCACTCCCAAACTCATTTTATAGGAAAATCAGCAGAGCTATCTCCTCTAATCATGCTCTAAGATTTCATGATGTACTGAACAATTATTCTCTTCACAGGACAATTCACACTCAAGAAAGCCTCAAGACATAGTTATTGACCACCCTCATTGTGTTAAATGACTGTAAATCCTACCAAATGACATTATTAACTCTTCTTATGTCAATTTCTGCAAAAACACTGGACTGGATTGTGGCCTTCTCATAAATGGAACACAATTTTCTTGACACACTTTCCCAAGAACATTGGCTTATGGCTCACTCCAAGAATTATCACCGGCATCACAGTGCAGAGTCGGCATAAAAATAAAACTTAAGTCACGTATATATTTGGAGTTCCAATATTAGTATGTTCATTTTAAAAAAAATGCCTTTGACCAATGCAGACATTTAGAATAATATATCCACCTGCAAAAAAAGTTCCTTGTATCTAGCTCAAGTATACAGCAAAACAATATCAGTGGTATTAACCCCATTGCTCTCTGCTCTCCTCCCATCCATCTGTTTGTTATCGTATCGGTATATTCTCGTATTCTTTTTCATTCTTTGTTTTATTGTTCTATTATTTTACTTCTGTTTTGTTTACAGTGGCATTTCTTTTTCTTGTTGTCAGCTGCCTAGGGTAGTCTCACAGCAAGATAGGCAGCAAATACATTTAATAAATAAATAAATAAATATAAAGAGAACCAAACCGCAAGCCTATTTAGCCCAACACCAAGAAAGCAAACACCCCCACACACAAAAGGGCAGGTCCCATGACTCCTTTTAACAGTGTCCAATCAAACACAGGTAGTTTTTGACTTATGTTCACAATTACAACAGAGTGAACATAATGCAGTCGCAAAATGAGATAACACGAGATTACATTGCTTATTGATTGCAATACCCACAATCCCGATTGCTATTCTTAATCACAAATCTTTAAATGAGTGCCCATGTAGGGACAAAGGATTCCTAATTCTGGAAAGTGACCCCTTGCCCTCCGGAACTGAATAATCTTCACAAGGGAGAATTTTCAATTAATCTCAATCTCTCATTTCACAAGACCAAATGATGCACCCAACTTGACAGATTAGCCCCTTAACAATCAAGACCCAATATATTACACCCATTATTTTGGATGGAAGATGCTACCACTAAGCACACAGAGAGTTGAAAGTTTCATTACTACTGTACAGTGTTCATTTTCTGGCTCTGTTCTCCAGCATCGGAGATGGAGAATCCATCAATGGGTTAACTCTGCCTTCCTGCCCATTAGACCAAGTCAGCCAATTTTGTCACGCCCGTTCTTGGGTAGCCACTCCCAGTCTTGACTTGGTCTTCAGCCCAGACGGACGTGATAAATTGGCACAGCACCCTAGGATCCGCTCTTTCCTTAAGGGCGCCACCAACACTAAACCACCCGTGGTTCACAGATACCCCTCCTGGGAACTGCCATGGGTCCTTCGGGCCCTTACAAAGGCACCGTTTGAACCTATCAGGTCTTGTACTCTGAGGTCCTTGTCCCTCAAAGTCACCTTCTTGGTCACAATTACGTCGGCCAGGTGCATTTCCGAACTCGCGGCACTGTCGGTCAGGGAGGATCTCTGCACCTTCCACCAGAATCGGGTAGTTCTCCGATTGGATCCAAGCTTCGTTCCCAAGGTCAACACTCCATTTCATAGGGCCCAAGAAATTGTCTTACCGGATTTCTGCCCCAATCCGTCCCATGCCCTGGAACGACAGTGGCACACACTGGATGTTCGCAGGGCGTTACGGCACTATATCAAGCGAACGGCGCCCTTCCGCAAGTCAGAAGCCCTCTTTGTATCCTTCCATCACTCATCTAGCGGTCAGAAGGTGTCCGCCTCAACCATAGGCAGATGGATCAGGACTTGCATTGCGGAAGCATATCAATCACTTTTTCTACCAGCGCCAAGACAGATCACTGCACATTCCACTCGCAGTGCTGCAACCTCAGTGGCATGGGCCACTCAGGCCTCAATTGAGGAGGTTTGCAGGGCGGCAACATGGTCTTCACCTTCTCCGTTTATACGGCACTACAAGATAGACCGTTTTGCATCTGCGGATGCTTCCTTTGGAAGGAGGGTTCTCCAGCAGGTAACCGCTGGGGATGCGGCTACGGCCCCCTCTGTTTCCCCCCCCCCATTGGGACAGTGAGGCTTTGGTATGTCCCATTGGTGGGGCATTGTCTTACCTGAACGCCTTTTCTCAGCATGGAGATGGAGAATCCACTCCCACCCTTAAGAACAATTAATACTTATTAGGGAGCCAGGAGCCAACACGTCAAACTATAGTCAGCTGCTTCGCCTTCGTCAAGTCTGGGAGTGGCTACCCAAGGACAGGCGTGACAAAATTGGCTGAATTGGTCTAATGGGCAGGAAGGCAAAATTAACCCACTGGTGGATTCTCCATCTCCGTGCTGAGAAAAGGCGTTCAGGTAAGACAACGCCCCTTCCATTCTATGGCCAGAATCACACACCACCACTTTCAACCACTTTGTAGTTTTTATTGTAGCTAGTAAACCACCGTTGATGGCATTTGTGGGACACCAGAAGTAGTTGGTCCTTATAAAAACCCTTATATGTAGTCCTCAGAGTAGCTATTGCTGAAAACTGAAAGCATGGTCTCCTGTCCTGTTGACTTTTGAAGCTCAAAACACTATGTAAGCTGAAAAATAGAATGGGCAAGCCTTAAAAGCAAAGAAATAAAGCAAATAAATGTTAGCAACTTTTGAAAAATAAAATCTGATTTTTTAAAATCAGATTTTAAATGTTTCTTTAAATGTTTTGCAAAAGTGTATTACATAGTTCAAAAATATAATCATCAGCATAATTTCTAAATATATGTTATTTTACTTGCGGTAAAATGAAAGATAAAGGTCTGATAATT